>NW_026015200.1:0-155350 GCF_020379485.1 Brassica napus
TTCAGAAAATTGGTGTACCCACATTTTCTGTAATTCGGGATAAGACGTTGTGTTCTTTGTGGAAAGTATTGTATGTCTTGTCAAGCATTTCTGCTTCGGTGACAGGGTTACCACAATATTTTAATTGTGCAACTATCCTTAAGATAGTGGAATTGTAATCTCTAACCCTTTGGAAATCCTGAAACTGAGGGTTTTCCACTCTTCAAGAGCGTGAGGGAGATTGATTTCCTTTTGATTATCGAATCTGCTTTCAAGGCTTGCCATAGTACGGCTGGGTCCTCAACGTCTCCATAGTCGTGAGTAGATTCTCATCTAAGTGCTTCTTCAGGAAGATTATCGCTTCGGCTATATGCTCGGGTGGCGATTTTTTACCGACTTTTATCGCTTCGGTTATCTTTTTTTTATTACAGATAGGGTTCACATTTGTGACCCATCTGACATAGTTTTCGCCGTTACTTTCAGAGCCGGGAACTGGAGTTTCTCGATGTTTGCCATTTGTATTTCTAAAACACAAAATAAATAATTTTATTAGAGAACTATAATTTAAAAAACCGTTTACATTAATCATACATGCAATACAAAGAGAAGCGATGTAAAGAAAAGTAACCGATATTCATCCTAAATTCTCTTGGAGTAAATTCTCCAACGGATAAACCATAATAGAACCAAATAAAATGGCACATAAAAACAAAGTGCGCGAATCATCTTTTTGAAATAAAAAAATCGGAGGAGAGCGATTTGAATTTGAGAGAAGATGAAATGTTTTGGATGATGAAATGGAGTGAAAATGAGTTGTATTATAGATGAAAATTACTGTTCATGACCGTTGGAGAAAGGGGAAATTTTGAAAAAAATTCTTTGTGACCTTGGGGTTAAATCGAGTGCACTAAAAATCAGTTCTGAAAATATCGTATTAAACAGTTAATCAAATCTATAAAATTTCATAAAAGTAAAAATTTAGCAATGAAATATTATGTTATGACAACAATCATGCGACGGCTCAGCCGATCAATGCAGAGTAGTAAATAAATTATACGGCGGCTCGGCCGACCAATTAATAATAAACACAATATAAGGCGGCTCGGCCGACCAATAAATAAAAAACACAATATAAGGCGGCTCGGCCGACCAATAAATAAATTAAATTAATAGTAAATAATATAGGCGGTATTCCGGCCATTATAACATGATATAAATAATAGTAGAGGCGGTATACCGACCATTATAACAGAGTATAAAATGATACAAATAAATTTTACCGAATCGCAGAGTGATCGTGCTGATAACGTGTTATAAAAAAACTAGAATTTTATTGTATCGAGGAAATTTAAATAAGGGCAAAATTTTATCCCGTATGAGAAGATAACACTGATAATAGAGAGGATGTGTTATTAGAAGGAGAGGAAATGGTGTGTCTATAAACGATCGAAACGATCGTTTATATAGAAGAGAAATTAACTGTGCAAATAGTGCAACGGGCCCCACATCCTTTATAATTTTCAACATATGCGGCTCATAACACTACGTACATATTTTTGTTAATGCACATTGACTTTCTATTTGACTTTGAGATCGATGTACCTGTGACGTACACCTGTTTTCATTCTCATCAAACTAAACGTAACCACGTGGCTTCTGCATTTACTAGTATTATTGATCTTTTTTCTTTTTTTTTTGCCATCTAAAAATTATTATTAAGGGACAAAGCCCAACAGTACATCACACATACATTACCAAAAACCTAATACAGAGGATAAAACCTAAATGGGTTTTAAGCCCAACCCACAGAACCGGCCCAAATCATTAACCCGATCTGCCCTCCATTACCCGGCGCGACAAGCCCAAAACTACTTCCAAGCCACTAGGCTTCACACACACGTGTCGATTAATTATCAAGACCAAACCACGTGTTGGACTCCTCACCGATGAGGAACATGTGTTTCACCGACACCTCCACCTTTCACCCACTTCGGCTTCACACCGCTTCGGCATCATCCCGGAGCCATCACCGGCGTTTCACCGAAGATCACCGGAATAGAAACTCTGCGCCACGAACCCATCATCTTCCACGGAGAGCAACCTCGACCAACGAGATCTCATCCAAGGAAAACCCAAACTCCTACTCAGTCGAGATCTCAAACACCAATCCAATCGAGATCTCCTTCTTGCCTTGATTTCGTGTATCGGAGAGCATCCAATCGACCCAGTCGAGATCTCCTCCGACTCCCAGCGAATCAAAGCTATAAACCCATCGATCGCATCACAAGGAAAATAAAACTTCTATTGTCGGCGGCGCAGAGCTTTGGAAACTCTACTACCACCCCGAGATCAAAAGCCAACGACGACGAGGCTGAAGGAGCCTCTGCCTCCCGAAATCAAACAACCTGGTAGAGCACTAGAGAAAGCTTCGTCTCATCTCGTCTCCGCCCCTTGTAATACACTAATATTAAGCTTGCATCAAAGTCAAAAGAATACAGTATTTTTCTTGTTTTTGTCGAGAAAAACAGTTTATTATAATGAGTCACGACGATCGAGTTGTTATAGTATTGAGTTTCGCAATAATACATATGAAGGTATGGTTGAGTTTTTGCATTCAGCTTATTATAATAAGAGTTAATTTGTCGTAACTGAGTTATGTGCAATAATTGATCATGCGTTGACAGAAGGTGTTGAGTAATTATATACTGACGATACCTTCTAAATAACTACGTGTTCCTATCATAAACACTGTTAAGAAGTTTATAGGAGTGCAAATCAAATTGTAAAACCATGATCGGTAGGCATGGATGAACTTTGCTAACATGATGCAATTGACGAGTTACATACATATTAATTTATTTAATTATTGATAGTCGGTCAATCAATACTGGCTAAATACTTCTAATCACATAGTTAGTTAAATCAGATTTGCTGATTGCATAAAGTCTGATATATATCAACTTGTACACGAATTGCTGCGTCACTTTACATTGGGCAATCTAGTGTTATTCTTATAGCTTTATATATGCCTTATATACTTCCATAACTGCTTTATCTATCATAGCATTGTAATTTCGTATATTCGTAAAACAGAAATTGTTAATGAATATAATTTTTATTGGAAACGAACGAGTTATATACATTATTAATGTAAATTTTATTAAATAAAACTCGACAATAAGACCACAAACTGACAAAAAAAGGATCAGCATATGAGCATAAGAATATTGAAATGCAAAATTATATATAGGGTTTTCTGCAAAAAAAACCTCAACGTGGTTTTGTTTTGCAAATTAATCTGCGAACTCAAAAACCCACGGGTCAACCCTCCAAGTGCCAGTCAGACCGCAATATAACCCTCGGCCGTATATATGTGTATTTGACAGTGTATAATTTTAACATTTTTCAATACTACGTCGTTTTGGCGCTAATTTTTAAATGAAAAAAATTGTTGAACTCGGGGTTTGAAACTTGAACCTTAAACACTATGTGCATGCTATATAACCAAATATATAGATTTGTTAAACGCAATTATATAGATTTCTAAATATATTGAACAACAAATTAAACAAATATATTTGTTGGCCGAGATGGTTATATAGCATGCACATAATGTTTAAGTTTCAAACCCCGAGTTCAACAATTTTTTTTCATTTAAAATTAGCGTCAAAACGACGTAGTATTGAAAAATGTTAAAATTATACACAGTCAAATACACATATATACGGCCGAGGGTTATATTGCGGTTTGACTGGCACTTGCAGGGTTGACCCGTGGATTTTTGAGTTTGCGAATTAATTTGAAAAAAAAAACACTTTGAGGGTTTTTTTGCAGAAAACCCTTATATATATTCTAGCATATTAAAACAGATAAATTTTCTCATAAATATATTGGTGTGACAACTAGCAACTTACGAGTAACAGAGTCATCTCTCTTCGATCCGACACAGAGGAAGGATGAGATGAACCTCAGCCGGAGTTATTCTAACTCCGTTTCGATCGGTTTGATTCTGGGAGGCGGTGATTTCTCTACACCGTCCTCGCTAGCTTTGGATTTCGGGGATCGGTGGCTCTGCCAGCACTAGATTCGTCTGCTTTCGGTTCCGGGAAGCGGTGGCTCTGACAGCACCGTTTTTCTCCGGCTTCTTGGTCTGTGATCCTCGCTTTTGCGCTCTCTTCGCTCAATCGACTCTCGATCTGAGACTCCACGTTGGCTGTTCTTGGATCGATCGTAGATGATTGATTTGATTCTTCAAAGTGTGGATCGGTGGTGGGTTTGAAGGGTTCGAGGACGGTGTTGGGTCGCGTCTCTTTCCGACTATGGTGGAAGATCTTTTTTGCCATTTGATGCGTGATGTTTGATCTCGGTATCTTGTTTTTTCCGGTGTGTTTTCCGGTGGATGCCGTTTAGGGTGTCGGCAGCGTCTTGCATGTCGGGGAAGAGCGGAGGCGATCTGATCTTGCGACACATGTCCTCGAGTGAAGGTTTCGATAAGATGAAGCGGCCTTGTGACACGTGTTCCTCGCTGGTGAGGATCTTAACACGTGTCCTGACCACGAAACACGCGTGCTGCGTTTTGGCGCTGATTTGTTTGAGGTTTTGGGCTGCGGACCACTTTAGCTTGTTAAGGTTGCCCTCTGTGTTGGGCTTTATGTCCTTTTGTATTGTGTTTGAGTTTTGTTCTTTGGGCTTGGCCCATTTAATAAAATCAAGATGGAAAAAAAAAAAACTTACGAGTAACAGAAAACTATCCATAGTTTCAACCGATACCGCTTAGTGAAGCCCATTGTTCTCTCTATTTGATTCATTTTCCTACGTCCCTACGTTTCTTTCATAACGTAGTTACTAATCAATCTTTGTGTTTTATGGGGCGTAATATTGTTTTTTTGCTGTGTTTTCTCAACTATTTATGTCTTCCTTATTATTATTTTATTACTATAGAAAAAGAGTATATTTCGTATATATCGATATTTTGGATGGCAACTAAAATAAATGGTCGGTGAATTAATTTCGAGTTGACTTCTAAGCCCGGTATAAAGAAATGTGTAAATGTTTGTGGGGTTCCTGAAAGCTTAATCGTCATGGCAAAAATTGATTTTGGACACCAAATTAAAGAACTTGTGGAAATAGTCTATATATATACAATAAACATTAAAAAGATAGTTTACAAAAAAAACATTAAAAAGATATATATATATATATAATAAACATTTAGAACAACTCTTCATTTTTACATTAATTTTATATTCACATTATCCATACGAATTAATACAATTATTTTGTCAGCAATTTCATTTTTTTTTTTTTGTTCAACGTCAGCAATTTCATTAAAATTATGAAATAATTTGTTTTTTAGAAAACAAAAAAAAGTTTAGTTTAAACAGGGAAAGTATAATTTCTCAGGACGACTTTTTCATTCGATTATTAAAACGATAGCATTGAGAAACCAAGCCCGTTCTTCTCCATCCAGAAACCTCCATGTACGTAAACCAAGTAAAGAAAATCATTTCGGGCACGTATGTACGAAAATTATATATTTTTTTCAAATGTAGTCCCTGGCGCATATATGTAGTCAAAACTCAAAAGAGGGATAAATACGAGCATTATAGAAAATGTGAATATTTTCAAATTTCAAATACAAATGTGACACGTGCATTTTCTGATTGGACACTTTTCTAGTTGGTCAAATTTTGTGAACTTGATATGTAAATACTCCACAATCGACATTTTCCAGTCTAATAAGTGGGAACATACAGTAGCTGGAATTTATTCGCACCATTTTGATTCTATATCACTTTTCAAATTCAAATAATACTATCGATCAACGATTTGCTAGTCTAATAATTAAAAAATGTCTAGATATTTTACCACTCGGATTCAATTTTTATTGAGAATAACTATTTACATTATTCATGTTTATATTCACACCATTTTGATTTTATATCACTTTTCAAATCTAAATAATATTATTCGATGTTTTGTCGATCTAATGGTAAAAAAAATGTCTAATAGATCAGATCCGGACATACGGTGTTCTTCGGAGAATCAATTCATCTGACCATCACTTAATCTAGTTTTAATGTGCAGATACCAAAAATATGATATTATGCCAATCAAATTCAATTCTCGTTAGAAATAATTATTTACATTAATGGGTTTATGGCAAAGAGTTAAACCCATTTTTTTAAATGGTGGCTTTAATGGTAAAAAAGTTGGGGCATAGTGTAAACTCATCTGTCTTGAGTTCGATTCATTCTAGGAACAAAATCATTATTATTTGATCAATATGAACTTGGGTTTCAGCCCATTTAATTTACATGGTAGTACATTAACAAATGACTTGGCTACAGCTTGGTATTAGTCGAAAGATATTTTAAATTCGAATATAATATAAGTCTAGTAACATTAAGCGGATTTCTCCCAAGACCGATTAGATCTGCCGATAGAACATATTAAAAAAACAATCCCATTTGATAAGGCCCTTGTTTTGGCGTCTTGAAACTTTAATTTTGTAGAATCATTGTAACATAAATTAACATATATATATATAAATTAACATATTGTCCAAATTGGATTGAAGTTAGGTTTTAGAATGTAAAAGATAATAATATACACATTGACACTATTCCAAAAAAATCAAGAATGGTATTGTTCAAATGGTTAAACCATTAAAACAAATTTTATATAGTTAGATGTTTTTGAAAGTAGATGCTATTCGTCATCATTATGTTTGCATGGTACAAATTAATAACTTTCATAACATTTTTCATATTTGACTTGAGAGTATATGCACTCGTATCTTTACCACTGAATCACGCAAGTCAATTTTACTTATATCCGGATCCGGATATTTCAAGAACCGGAGTTTTCTACTATTTAAAAAAAAATGGTTTAGTAACTGTCACTGAAATTGAAGCTGTGTCTACATGCATTAAATGGTTTGTGCTTATTCACTATTGGAGGATTTGATTATCAACTAGATTGTGATAATCCTTGGTCAGAGCTAGCAAGGAAATTAAGTTAATGTCCTTTTTTGTTTACGTTTTTTTGGGTTAAATTAAGCTAGCAAGGAAACTGCAAGTTTTTGGGTTTGACCTTTTTTGTTTACGTTAATGTCCTCTGCGCATCCGTTGGTTTTTCTTTTGATATTTGTATAACTGTTGTATTCCCCTTTGTTTAGGGCTTAAACTTCTGGAAAACTTTGTTTTCGCCGGGAAACTAGTGTTCCGCTGGCTCAGTGCATCACCCTTGTATCTTATCTTTGAATCTTTTAATGTTATAATATTTTCAGGGTTTAAAAAAATAGTAACTGTCACTAACTACACGTATGTGATCACTATAAGCAATATTACTTTTATCTTTCCAATCAAATAACCAAAATGAACCCCCACCCCTTCTCAAAGTCTTGGATCTGCTTTATTTGTAAGTTTTTGCGGCTGAAATGGGAGATTAGGGGAAGATATTATCATATACATCATACCATGCTAAAATTGTTTGGTAATATATTTGATTATTTAATTTAGTGGAAAATCTTGGTTGAAAATATATATGCAAGAACATGTACGTAGCCTCCCTACTTCTTTTTTTGGTCAAAGCCTCCCTACTTCAATATCCAGTATTTACATTGAGAAGGATATATATACATGAGGATCTCGAATGCCTCCACACGGCGCATACGCCATTCCACATTTCTTAATACAAGAAAAATTAATATTCTAGATTGAAACATGTAATTCCTCTGTGTCCCTATATAATAATTATTTTATGAAATAATAATTTTAGAGTCTTTTAACAGTGACATGTTTTATTAGATAACTTTTTGTTAAATCACTAACTTATCAAACATACAATTATAATCTCACAGAAATATATGTACAATCACTGCAAAAAAACTACAGTTACAAGAAAATAATATACCGCCTTAATTTTTTTTTAAATGATACTGCCTTAATTCTATAGCAAAACAAAAAAAACTAAAACTACACATTGTTTCAATCAACCTCTTATTAAATACAACTTTTAATATGTAAATATATAAGTGGTTGTAAATAATTGATATAAAATCTCAGATCCCTTTATATAAACCCTGAAATTCAATATTACTAGGATTAAATAAACTAAAATTTTCTTCTTCTTTCTTAGTTACACATTACCACAGTACCTGTGTGTTGCATCCAAATTGAAACCTAAATTTATCATATTTATTCTGCGACATAGGCGTTCTTGTAGATCCAACTAAAATAAATTTGGTATAGTCTGCAGCCTTCCTTTTCTTATACTAATTCTCGTAGTTCTTTCAAAATATTTAATAGGTTTTTTAGTCATTTTAACAACCTAGTATTCTAAATTTGTATGCTAATGCTCTGTTTAGAGCTGGGAAAAAAACTGAATCCGAAGAACCGAACCGAACCCGATCCGAAAAAGTAGTACTGAATCCGAACTGAAAATGATTAAATATCCGAACGGATACAAAATTTTGGTATCTAGAGAACCGAAACCGAACCCGACCCGAACCGAAGTATTTCGGGTACTCAAATGTATCTGAAATACATTTATATATCTAAATATATTAATTAATTATAGATTTAATGTATATTAAAAACATCCAAAATATATATGATACTTTTAAGTTGTCTAAAATACTTGAAAATATATACAAATAGCAAAAACTAAATGTCTAAAATAGCTAAAACATACTCTAAACACCAAAAATAGTTGAAATATCTACTGATTCTCTATCAAAAATATTTAATCGAAATCAATTTATATGTTAAGTTTAGGTATTGTCACATATGTTATTCAAATTTATATATAAAATAGTATTTTATTCACTGATTTTGAGAAATTTAAACTATATATAGAATTTTAAAATTTTAAAAATTATTTAAATTGGTTATCCAAACCCGAACCGAACCCGCAAAGATTCGAACCGAACCCGCAAAGATTCGAACCGAACCCGCAAAGATTCGAACCGAACCCGAACCGAAATTTAAAAATAACCGAATGAGGCTAAAATCTTTAATCTCGAAAACCCAAAACTTGAATAAACCCGAATCGAACCCGAACGGTTATCCGAACACCCACTCCTAGCTCTGCCCATCTAGACATCTACAACGTGTCCTGTCATGCAATTAAAACGAAAAGTTGTAAAGCTTATATTTTTATTGTCTTTATAGAATGTCAACAAGTTAGATACAATTAAATGTTATACTATAATAATACAAGTTGCAGGCTTGGTTCAGACAATTTTTTTTTTTTTTGAAACAAGGTTCAGACAATCGAACTCATCATTGTAACGTCCATTTTTTGTTTTTGTAATTACTGAGACATGATACCGTGTGGGGGCATATAAAGAAACAAATACAAATCAACGTCAAGGCCGGCTCAACATTATTGAGAATTTTAATCAGTAATATTTTATATATTTGTAATAAAAATAAAACTATATACATATCAAATAATTTTGGGCCATTTTCAATTTTATTTATTATTTATTATATATAAATATATAGATTTATAAAAAAATTAGGCTATTTAATTATTATTATACGGAAGACACGGGCTTGGATCCGGGACAGTCACACTGCTTGTCCCCCCTTGTGAGCCGGCCCTGATCAACATTACTTCTAAATGTCTTTATGAACAACAGTAGTTTGGTACTTGGCAGTAGGCCTGAGACAGATCGGATATCCGGGCAATTTTAAAGTATCTGGATCCGGATTCTTATCCGGCGGATCCATAATTTTACTATCCTTATCCGGATCCGGGGTTCTCGGATATCCGGGTGTCGGATATCCTTTTAAAAATTGTAATATCCGGCGGATATCCGGATCCGGATTTGGATTCTTGAAATAAATAAATAAATAAATAAATAATATTATATATATATATATATATATATAAAATATTAACAATAATGTTAAAATATTACAAAATTTATATTAATGTTAAAATATTACAAAATTTATATAAAATTTACATGTATAATTATTTTTATGTATAATATTAAAAAAATTCATATAAAATTTACATATACTATTATAAAAATAAAAATATATTAAATAAAATTAGTTTTTATATATAGATATTATTATTTTTGAAATAGTTATTAATAAAACTTACGGATCCAGATATCTGGACTAAAAAATCAAGATATCCGGATCCAGATTCGGCTTTGACGGATCCAATATTTTACTTTCCGGATCCGTATTTGGCCCCTCCGGATATCCGGATTTTCGGATCGAATCCGGATAGAATATCAGTTCGAATCTGGATCTCGGATAAAAGTCTCAGGCTTACTTGGCATGGTTTATCTAATTCTTATCTACTTGATGTACGTAAAACAAAATTAGAGTGTTTTTATTTGATTTGGTTTTAATCAAAAACGCGCCCGAGTTGGCCGATTTCGCGCCGGTTAAACGCAACTCGGTGCTGCTCCGCCGCGATTGTGTTATTCGGGTAGAAACTCGGACTTGAAAAAAAGTATACATATTTTGATTTTCCGGTTCGAAATCGGTCCTTTAAGCATAGATCTATCATATTTCATTGTTACCGATCAAGAATCATAGCTAATTGTCAAAGAAAAAGATGATTTATGTTTTAAAAAAAACGGATGTCAACTAGGGTTTGAGAAGAAACAGGCCGTGAGGAAGATGATGAAAGTCAAATTACTGATATGTCCTTCATTAATGAAATGTAAAAAAAAAGCCAAAAATAATTTTCTTGGTAATCGAACTCAGAAGAAAAGAACTAAATCAACTTAATGTAATCGATGGATTACTATACAACGTTTGGTATAAACTATCAAAACAATTTTCGATATAGGATATGACAATTCAAAAATGTGAAAATATTTAATTTTTATAAAAAATTATTCTTCGAATACTTTTTGATTTTTTTCCGATTTTTTATTAACTCGCTAGATCCAGGTCTAAGTATAGCTTCTAGCTCAATTTGGAACGTGGGTTTTAATTAACTTTAGTGGTTTTATTAAAGAAAGTGTAGTCAAAGATTACGATTCAGCGATTTTTCTTTTCCAAAGACTTGACTTTGACTAATCGGTTTACCACGGCCTCTTTCTAACAAACAGTAAACGATTTTTTTTTTTTCAATTAACTCAATATTTATTAAAATATTTATAGTCTCGAAAAGATAATATTTACTTCATATCCAAAATAAGAGATACGATTCTGTATAGATACGATTTACTGAATCTGTATCCATATGATGATAGGAATATGACTTATCGGTCCCATATTTTGAGCAAGAGGCCATGGACATGGCCAACTCGTGTACAGGAAAACAATTATAACGCATAACGTTAAAACCAATGATTTCTTTTGAAATTATTGAACTCTGCGGTGAAAAATTCCAAATTAATTGGGAGGCTCGAATATAATGTCCTCTCAGTTATGATACTGGTACGATGGTCGATATAACATTATAACATATCAATCTCAATTATTGTTTGTGACATTAAATTCTCTCTAGCCATAATGCTCTTCGTCGACATTCATATTTAATTAAACTCGAAGAAGAGAGTACTTTTGTCATATATTACATCTATGATATATGTAAGCATCTGTCGACATGTGCATATATATACGCATGTTCTCCAGAATGTGAATTTTCATATCTATTATGTATATCAAATTGGATCGGTTGACAGTAGAAAAAATATATAGATAGGAGTTTAGCAGTCATTAGAACATAAATAATAAGAACATGTGCATATATATACGCATGTTCTGCAGAACGTGAATTTTCATATCTATTATGTATATCAAATTGGATCGGTTGACAGTAGAAAAAATATATAGATAGGAGTTTAGCAGTCATTAAAACATAAATAATAAGAACTGCTAAGAATTACCAGTTTTGTGGGTATCAGGTTGGGCCTGTAGAGCATTGATCCTAATCCTGCATGTCAATCGGTGACAGCTTGTCACGTAGAAGAGTTGTTAATGTATGAAGTCTTCGTTTTGAAGAACGCCAAGCGCACCAACAACCAAATTATGGAGTCAGCGAGGGTTCATAAATGAGCTCCGTGGGCTCAAGGCTGACTCTGCAGGACACCAACCCTAACCTCTCATATGTGAGCCTTCACTGACTGCTCCATGTAGGTTATTGGTGTGCTTGGCGTTCTTCGAATCCAAGACCTTATCCTTTAACAACATTTTCAGAGTACAAGTTATCACCAATTGATCAAAGGGCACCGACCCTAACCCCTTACATGTGAGCATGGGTATGGATGACGGATTGTCACATAAATTTTATACTCGAGTAGTTTCCTCATGTTGCGATGCAAGGCCATTTTATATGGCACTAGAAAAAAACTTATATAAAAGTACCCATGTGTCTAAAGTTCTGTTGCAACCCTTGCTCGTATATTCACACATATATATATGTCAGTATCGACAGGTTCGTCTTATTTTATCGGATGTCTGGTTTAGTATTAATTGAACTTTTTTTTTGTTGGATTTTTTAATATTAATTGAACATTTGCAAGAACTTTATTTCCTTACCAAAAAAATACAGTTGTCCAATGTATGGTACGAATCATGAAGATGAGAAAAAGACCCAAACTAGTAAAATCGACGGGTCAAATTTTCATACTCTCGCTAGAGAGATCATGTTTATCAATTTTATGCATATATATATATATGGCTAATTAGTTTATCACTATTTTTGACCAGTATAGGTCTGCGTTTCTATCCAAATAGTTAATATGGTGGATTATATCATATGATTGGTATTTTCCCTAACATTAGTTGAAAAGTATTCTAAATTCGGGTCATGAAATATGGTAGTTAGTCCATTCTGTAAAACTAATTGCGTTTTTTATAGGGCTACCAGTCAGTCGTAAGATATATAAAATTTTTTTTTTGTGGAATTAAAAATGTCTCCTATTCGGGTATCAATACATCTTCTTGTTAGGATGTATACACTAATTGTAATTCATAATAGAAAAGAAAGGAAAAACGAATTATCTACTTTCTTTGTCAGCATTATGGAAAAAATGTAGATGTAATATTGCATGGATGTTTAGATATCTTGGACCTTGGTTATATGTTTAACCCCATTACCAGCCAGAGAACTACTGCCAAAGAGGCGCACGAAAAGCATATTTTAGTTTTGTTCGAGCTAATTACATGTGTTAAAGTTTGGTTATACCAATATTCAGGGCTGGCTCATTACCATGTAGGGTCTCGGACAACATAAATTTATATGCCCTATAATTATTATTTTTAAATATTAATATTTAAGATAATATCAAAACCAATAAAATAATTTAAACAGACTAACTAATTTTATTTTAATCCATTTTATGATTAAAATATTTTACATTAATATATGTACAAAATTATTTTATCTAAATCAAATATTATAACTTCATTTTTTTTAAATATTTGAAGTGGGCTCCCAAGCAGTTGCACCAGCCGCCCTAAGCTGTCCCTACCAACATTACAAGAAAATATTATAACAATGTAAGTTAAAATTACTCATATACTTATTAGAATTATTTGGGGGCGGCAGTTAAAAATAACAAGTAATATAAGCTGTCCCTGCCAACATTACAAGAAAATATTATAACAATTAAAATTACTCATATATATAAAAAATGTTTGCCTCCCTCCTGTTGTGCCACGTCGTAAAATCGTTGATTGTGAGTGCGACATCTGTCTTCTTTGCCTAAAATTCATCGTTTCATTAACTTTTGATGTGGGCTGCTTCGTTTCATAATTATTTACAGTTTAATGGGTTTTTTGTTCACACTGTGATATAGCCCAAATACAGAGAGATAGCCACTATAATGCAAACATATGTAAAGACTGAAACTTTGGAAACGAAAAGGAAAAGAAGGAGCGTACCGTGAGTTTCTGGATGCTACTGACTTCGCCTTGGTTGGAGGCGATATCAACGGTGACGGTTCATTTCGCCGCCACCTCAAGTAACTCAATAACATTTAAGAGTTTAAAATTATAGGCGATGAGTTTTGCAGAGTATGAAGAGACAGAGGGAAGAGGATGATGAGCAACAACAATGAAGAGGTTATAAAAGAAAATCGAGCCAATTAATAAAAATATTCCACAGTTTAAGCGGTGGCGAGTAAATCAGATCGGTTTCTCAATTTTATGACTCGATCAAGAGAGAAATATAATTTTTTTTGTCTAAAGAAATATAGATATTATCAAAGCAAAGATTGCTCCGAACGAATCATAAGAAGATAAGGGAAGCAATCAAAGGTTTTTATTTCATTTTTAATTAGTTATTTGAAATTAACATGAATGGAAATGCCATACACGCGGAGAGACATGCGCGTTGGTGAGATATGAAATACAAATTTTAAATTTAAAAGGGAAATAGACAGGAAGCAATGCGTTCAATTCCCATTGGGTCTTTTTTTGAACCTTTTGTTTCAAAAAAAAACGACAGAACATAACCGGATTTACTTCGGTTTAGTTTAGATTCGATTCAGCTTAAATGCATGCATGATTTTAAGATACACAAGTTTCATTCAATAAATAAATCAACGGAAAATTTTATTGTAAGAAATTGGGTTAATTGAAATTCATAAGACAGAAAACAATAAATAATTAAAAATAATTTTATAATTATCTAGCTACTTATATTTATATATCAAAATAACATAAATATATGATTATAATCTATATTATTAAAAGAGAAGTACCTATTTGAAATGTTCTTACTTCATTAATTAAACTCCCAATTTTTTTGTCTTTTTCAGTTGCATTTATGAAATATCCTAAAACGTATAAAACTGCATAATTTATTACTTGTCTTTTCAGTTACATTAATGAAATATGCTTAAATGAATTTAAACTTTCTATTTTATTGTTTTTCTTTTTCAGTTACCTTAATGAAATATCCGTAAATAAATTTGGACATAATGTCATTTAATCAACAAAAAAAACTCATGAGTTATCCTTACGTGCATAATTTTAATAATGGAGATTTTTAAAAACGTGCATCATTAAAATGTTACATAAAACATACAGCACTAATATATAACATGCATCAATAAAACTAGAATTTGACTCACACAATTGTATGGATATTATTTTTAGTTGATTAAATTAAAAAATATTTATTTATTCAAAAAATATTTAAGAATGGCTATGTTTTTAAAAATTATATGGTATTATTTGCTCATAACTCATTTGTTATTTGCTAAATTGTTAGAAATAAAATTTTAGCATAATATAACTCAGTTGTCATTTGCTAAATTTATGGTTTTTATTTATATTTTTTATTATTTAATTATTTTATTTTCATTTTATATTTGAAAGAGAAATGAATTTTCTTTCAAACAATATTTTTGTAAATGTATTTCTTAAAAAATAATCAATTTAAATTGTTATTATCATTGAATATAATTATTTTTGACATAATTTGAGTTTTCGTTTACATCAAAACTTATCATATTTTAGGATAATTTTAATTTAAAATGTAATTTTCATATTTTTCAAACAAATTCTAAAAATATTTTTTAAATATTTTGTTATAATTTTTAAAAAATACTGAGTTGCATTTCAAATAAAAAGGTAAAGATATTAAAAATATTCTAATTAAAATATGTAAAATTTAATATAGTTTTAAGAAAATGGTCAAAATAAAAAAATTAGACATAAAAAATCATGATTTTTGTTAACTGGGCGGATCATTATTTATATGATATCGCAAACGAAAAAAAAATTTATGTTTTTACAATTATCTAATTAACTATGTATACTCATTTTTTATATTTTTTTATATGATATCACACATTCGTAAAAAAATAGATAGTTTAAGATGCAAAAAAAATATTTACTTATTGAATATAATATGAATAAATTTTACAAATACATCATTTAATAAAATAAATAATTAAAAACTGAAAATTCATACCCGCGCGCCTCTAATTAATATTTAAATAAAAAATCCAGGCGTAACCCTGGCCGATACTAGTTACTCATATATTAGAATTATTTGGTTGCGGCAGTTAAAAATAACAAGTAATATAGTGATTTTTAAATTAAAAATTACGAAGATTGTTATTATTCTTATTTGGGTTTTCTGAAAAAAAAAATTCGAAGATGATATTTTTGCGTGTTAAACTATGAACTTGAAAACCCACGGGTCAAGAAGGAACCATACGTCCGTACCGGACTGGTCTGTTCGGATCTCCGCCACGAGCTCTGATCAAACAGGTCAACACGTACGAGTACATTACCACGAACGTAGACAAATAAAGCAGAAGGTTCTCTCTTGAGTCGCTCTCGAAGCGTTTGGATATCTTGACGAGTGAGATCGAGAATGAACCAAAATTAAAAAGGTTGTTTTTAGTGTCTGTATCGAAGATCATGTACAGAGGGAAAAGGAAGAAAACAAATAATTTAGCAAATAAACAAAATTGTGTTTGACTTTGATGGTTAACAAAAAGAAACACGATAGCAAAAACGGCACCGTTGGTTTAGCTTGGGACCGGACCAGTGTTCAGTATTCTATTTATGCATTTTTACAGAAAAAAATAATAATTGCTCAAAACGAGGTCATTTCGATTTCAATCAAAAGTATACACATTTTTATACGCCACGACTGAGGGTTATATTGCGTTGACCAGTGAGTTTTTAAATTTGTGATTTAATACACACAAAAAAATCATTTTCAAGAGTTTCTTTTTGCAGAAAATCCTTTTTATTTTTGTCAAAAAAATTTATATACGGAGAAAATAAAAAACGATTGTAGACAAAAACAATAAAATAATGAGTTAGGCATCAATTATATCGGTAATGTGATAATAGCAAAGTTTCATCGCCAAAATTTGGATAAAATGTACTATCTGTCAGATTAGATAAATGTATATTTAATGGTCTCTTCATAGAATTTTTAGTGCATTTTTATAATGTAAAAAAATGATAAAATATGTATGTGAAAGCTGATGGATATACATGATCATTTGCCTAATGCAGCAACATATGATTTCTCGGTGGCAAGTGCGTTATAAATCATTTTAATTGTTACTGTAAATTACAGCGGCTTCTAGACCTGTGTTGACGTGTTGCTGATGACGAACTTTAGTGTGTTCAAACTTCTAATTTGACATGTTTTTGTTGCAACTTATTTTGACATGTTGTTGGTGTGTGTGTGTTTTTAATAGTTTTGGTCCGTTTTTAACACTATGTTAGTATGTTAGAACAACCAGCAAACTACAATTTTGAGGAATTAAGGATATAAACTTTATTCATACCAAAAAGGATATAAACTTTATGAGATATTATTAACTCAATATCCTTGTTAGTTTGATTGTAGATATAATTGTGGTACTATACATTTGATTTACCCAATTATTACACTAACTGAATGAAATGGTAGTTTGGTACTCTTGAAAACAAATCTTGATAAAATCCATATTTTCCAAATGTATAAAAATATTCATGAAATTTTTTCATTTCAGATTTTTTGGATTAAAAAAAACACGGCACTCCAAATTTATTGGTCGAGACTGGATGATATATAGATTACTACTAGATGGACTATTAGAATCACCGCACTGTTTAACTATCAATTATATTTTTCTTGCACCAAATTTTTATATTAGATTAAAAATCCAATGGATATAGACATATATAACCAGAGCTATACTTAACGGCAAGACGATAAAACACTAAGTATGAAGAAATAAGTGTAAGTTAACTACCAAAAATTGATGTAATTTTCAATACTGACACTTGTATGTTTCTTTCTTATTATTGTTCCCGAAATACTTTTTTACATTGGCCGTGTGAAATACAAAATTTGTTATTGATATTTCTATGTATATATACAAATAAACCTTGCTGATATAGTATCTGTAAGTGGCTGAATATACGATGGCAGAAAATAAGACTTTAAACTATATTAAATGGTCTGTTTTATTATTTACTCTTAAATTTTTAAGAAATAAGAAACAGAGAAGATATATATTCCAAAGTTTTCTTACAAACAAAAATTTAGTGATGATCATTGTAACTTTCTTATCAATCTGGTTTCCTATAAGCCACCTCATCTGGAGCATTTTTGGATCTAAGAAAAACACCGGACCTTGTATAGTTTTCTTCTAATGCAAATAAATGACAAAGCTAATACAAAAATATATTGACAGTTAACGAGATCATTGTGTAAGTGTGAGTAATGGATAGACCAGACCCAGTCTCACTTTTGCTTGTCGCTTTTAGGAGATGATACGATAGATGCTCTTTTACCTTTCTCTTTGCAGCTTGCACATTATATCCGGACACGAGTCCTCCTAAATGGTTGTTTTTTATCGCAGAAAATATTATTATAGCAGTCTTTTTAGAGCTGTGACCACAAAAGATGAGCTTACATGATAACGCCATTATTTCTAAAATAAAGAGATCAGTACAAAGAATTTTAATCTATTTCTGTGAATCTGCAGTCGAAATATAATGACATGTGGTCGAATCATATCATATCCTATTTATTATATAGATTCATGTCCTCATCACAAGATATAGAATAAACACCTACACTTTTTGTTGGAGAAAATAGATATAAAATCCGTTTTAATGATTTAAAATTGTTATATTTCCCCTCGGCTAGTAGCTATCAGTAAGAAAACTATATGAGCGAAAACTATATAAGTGAAATATGAAAACTATATAAGCTTTTAAGGGTATATTCTAATATTTGAAAAATATTAACCTATAAAAATTGACTAGTTTTTTAAAAAAAAATCAAAAAAAAATCAGAAACTCTTAAAACAATAAACTATTATTTTCCTCATTTGCTATGAGTTTATTGGTGAAATTTTCTCTGACATACTAACCAATATCAAAGTGTTTATATATAGTTTTCAACATTAGAACACTAAATTACTATAAAATAATAAAATAATAGAATAGTATTCTAAAGTGAATAATGAATTATTTTGTGCGACCTAGGCTTTGAATTATTTTGTTATGAATTATTTTGTTATGAATTATTTTGTACGATTTATATTTTGATTGACAAAGCATTTGCAAAAAAAAAATGCTTTTTACTATCCAATCAATTATTACCGTGTCCGTAAAAAGTGCTAATGAGCAATGAGACCCAAACTAAAAATATTATGGGAACGGAAGCATACTTTTTAATAACTAACATATGTGACCGATCATACAATTAAAATAAGATATTAACGTATTAGAAAAATTAACAGAAAATTTAACGGGAATTTAAGAATTAAGAATGCATAAAACCGTTGTAATGCATTAATTATCATGAATAATATTTTTTCTTTGGCCAAAACATAAGCAAATGAAGCTATTAATTAGGGCTTTAGCTATGTGGTAAGAAGTTACTCTATCATTAGTAAAAAGTAAAAACACATGAGAAAGGATAAGTTAGTTAATAAAAATGGGAAAAAACGAAGTCCGATACTCAGGATTTCGATATTAGCTATTAAAAATTATTAACAGAAAAAAAAGAAAAAAAATCATTAACAGTATCAACGTTTAATTACAACTTAAAAGATTATTTAGTTGATAAAGACGTTTTTATATGGCCCCCAAAAGAAAACTGGTAGAAGAAATCATAGGCAAATTCGTTTTCTCTACAGTAGACACGTCAAGATATACAAAGAGAACATTTTGATTAATGTTTATATTTTAAAACCGAAAATGAATCTATATACATAAATGTATCAGTTTGATATACGGAAACCCTAGAAGTCGTGTAGAGAGGTGATCACTATCGACACGTGTGAGAGTAGCCACATGGAAATTATCCTTCGCGATTCTTAAAGTTCTCTCTACCATGTTTAGGCGTTAGGCTCGATCCTTATTTAATTGCAATTCTACTTTGTGAAGTTTTTTAGTCTATCCTTTATACATACATACATATGCACAATGTATTACATTCATAGTTTTGTTTGAAACCATTAATATTCGTACTTAAATAAGACAATGTTGATGAAATACGTTTATAATGCATACTTAATTAAGCAAGTATGCAGCCAATAATATTTTCAAGGCAGCCTTGTCCAATTATATATATCTAAATATTGAAACTATTAGATTTTCAGGATTTTAACCTCTTTCTACATTTGCAATCGATCTCCTGTTGTTATTCATTTATTCAACAAGTTTGCCCTTTAAAGACTCATGGTTGAGTGTTTGCACTTTTTGGATAAATATTGGGTATTCAAATCAATTGAAAGGATTAGAGTAATATCAATAAAAAATATAACTCTGGATAAACACTCTATCCGGATATGCAAATAAGTTGAAAACAAAAATTTATATCCAACTTAACTTCTTATAGTAAATGAATCAAATCTAAAATGTTTCCGAAGTCCGTTTTTTTACCACTTAACCACAAAAATTCCAGACAATAGTGTTTTTTTTTCCAATTCCAGACAATAGTTAAATAAATAAAATATGTGAAAAACATTTGTTTCATGTCACCACTAAAAGCGCTGGTTACAGAAGAATCTTAATCCTTACATGAAACAAATGTGATCACATCTTTTAAGTCCGAACTGATTCCACATCTTTTGTTATTTAGAATCGTCTACATAAGAAATCAATACCAAATTATATTTTCTAAATTAACTTCTGTTTTTCTGTTTCTTCTTGGGTCAATTGCATGGAGGGAGAATTGAGTTTAGATAAAGTAGGTTTGAATTTAAAAGAAAAAAACAAAGTCATGACTCCTCAAGAATATTCATGATTTGACACAAAATACTTTTGCTTGCAACAATAAAAAAAAATCATCATTTGTAATCTCTTTATTTTTTTTGTCGACTTTTGTTTCGACAAAAATTACCCTATTAACGCTGCATTCGGAAACGAATTAGTACATTAAAAACCAAAATGAAAATGCAGGCGAGCGACAGTTGTTTTCGATAATGGAAACCGAGCTGTATCTTTGGAAAAATACTTTTCTCCTTAACCAAAAAAAAACTTATCCTTCTTTTATCTTTTTCTAAAATATAAATAGAGCGATACGGAAACCAACAACATTTTCAGAAAAGGTATAAAATAATATATCAAAAAGGTTTGATTTCGTGTCCGCGTACGTACATAAATGTACAATACTGGCCAAATGTAGACAATATAGCGAACTGACTCAATAAAGGTGATCATTGGTTCGACCGTGGCTTTAAAAATTTAGCCGTAGATGATTAGCTGTAGATAAATCGATTGTACCTGTAAAGTTATTACTGTAGATTTTTTCTGCAGAAATTTTTGCTGTAATTAAATTTGTTGTAGCTGTAAGCTGTAGGCTGTAGATATTTTAAAATAAAATATATGAAATATGTGTTGTATATATAAAATTATTATTTTATATCAATTAAAATAATTTATATTAATATTTTTTAATAAATTATCAAAATTTATTGTAATTTAAAATGTGATATGTAAATAATATTTATATTATTTAAATATCTTAATAATTTAAAAACACTCAAATTCAAAATTAAAATATTTATAAAAGTTTTTATTTATGATTATATAATTTATTTGATATTATAGATATTTTTTTTCATTTACAGATTCTACAGCCTATAAAAAAAAGATGTAGGGTTTTTGCCTAAAATACATAAGAAAAAGTTTTGCTTTATTTTTTTGTTGTAGCTTTAAAAATAAAGGTAAAGCATGATTGGTAAAACTAAATAAAAACTTGATGTAGAATTTAATTTTTAAAAGTAAAGTTACAACATAATTGGTAAAATTTAATAATTTAAAAATAAATAAAGCTAAAGTAGAGAGATAAAACTCAACCAATCACTCCCAAAGTCTTTTAAGTTGTGTTTGTCACTATGAAATCAATGAAAAAAGGAAAAGTCTCATTAAAAAGGATTTTTAATTATTTATTCAAAATTATGTACATTCCATATTTTGCCTTATCGGGACATAACTCGTATCTGTTGTGGCAAATATATTCCTTTTTGGTAAGCGTTTTGAATTATTAATCAATGTTCGTAATGGTGCCCATAACCCATTTGTCTTCTTCCTCTTTCCTTAGCAAAATGTTTATTTTTCCGGCAAAAAAGGGATAATTTTTAAAAAATTAAAAAGAAAAGATATGTACCCAATTGGGAAATTGCCAACGTAACTCCTTTTTTTTTCTGGGCAAATGCCAACGTTTCTCTATATAAAGTAATCTTCTGTCAGGCACGCAAATAAAGGTCTGCATGTTATGAAAATTATGGTCGGTCGAAGAACGATCTACCTTTCGGATATTTAGTTTCCCCCCCTAATTATCTTTCTATATTATAAAGATAGGTTGTTTGCTAATGTTTGTATTACATATACACGTAGAACTATTTGTTCACGTGCATTTATTGAATTTAAATTCGTTGGAATACTATTCGTTGTAGATTGTCATATTTCATTCTTGATTATATTTCTTTGATGATTTTTAAAAGATGATTACATTCCAATTTTTAACTAAGCTTAGAAGTATGTAGTCGCTACTATGTCAATTTTTACAATGATAAGAAAACTTAAACAAAAAACAATCACCAGTATTACAAAAGCATATCGATGATCATGAATAATAATTCATGATCACTTCTATCACTTGGTTTTATATGATACTAAATACTTTAGTAAAGTACGTAAACTAATAAATAGTTAAAGCAAAAAAAAACATGTCAAGTTAACTAATTAATTCGTATGTGCCTACTTTTGGGACTACTCATTCTTAGATAAATTTTTGAAATAGTTAACCTAAAATGATATATACGCATAGTGCAGTGAGGATGTTAGTTATATTATGTTGTTTAAATTAGAATAGGTCATACCATTCGTACGTACAATAAGCAACCACCCCGCAATCAATATATTTCCGACCGCGTATGCTTCGTGTTGCCAAAACATTAAATTTGGGTTCGTCTATATGATCTATAAATTTCAGATTCAACTTGACTACTTGACTGGGACAAATTTATTTAACTAGCTGAGGCATTGAGCTACCCGCTAGTTGTTTTGTTTGTATATATATATAGTTTTGCTAATATATATTCCTTACAAAATTCGCTTCGTGATGTACAAATGCAGTCTATTTTGAAAAAGGGAATCTAGCCTTCATTTGATGGTTCATTTCATTTGAAGTAATTATAAGTTTTTATAGATTCGTCGTCAGGTTGAAACATTTAAAAAAAAAATCGTTTTTAGTAGTCTGACATTTATATTATATATAGATCATGTGGTAATGTGGTATTGATGCTTACAAATATGAAAAGTTGATCTTAGTATTTTATAATTGAGATCGATTAAAAAGAGGCCTGACGCATGGCGAGCTAGATGTCACTGAAATGTTTTGACGACATGAAAGTCGCCGCCGAACTTTTAAAACCGGGAGAAATAAGTTTTGACGGTCCCAAATTCAACAGTCACAGTTGAACATAAAGCAATTTCGTGAAACAAAAGTATCTGAATAATCTAAGCTAAGTCATACATTGCATTTGCCATTTATACACATAGAAGTGTTCTTGTTTTGATCAAATCAGGCTAGGTTTAAATCCCATAATTTGGTTCATTAATTAATTGGAGAAAGATGCAATCATTGATATTTGGTTGTGTGTACGCTAATGTAGCAAGTGTTTGTGACTAGTAAGTCCAGAGAAATATAACCAGGAGATGTTTGGTGATTTTTGCTGATGCAATCTACGCATAATCATCCAGATTAAATCTAAATAATTTATATTCTTGACAAAAAGACAATACATATGCGTCTTTATACGTAATTACGTATCTATTAATTATTGTAATTTTCCTTGACAATGTTGTAGCAAGTCATTACCCATATATATACACATATGTGTGCAATGTATTTCCTATAAATTATAATCAAGTTAACAAGTTAAACAAAATATGAAATCAAAAAGCTAAACAAAAGATTAGGTCAACAAGTTAAACAAAATAATTATTTGCATACCCGATAAGGCATGCTGACGTAGTGTTGGATCTTAACATAGATGGGGGGGATCGTATCAGTGGATCTTAATATGGATTTACAATGCCATCTAATTAAACGTTTTAGCCAAAGTTTATGGAATTTTTAGGTCTTGATTAGAAAAGTCAATGACAAAGCAATACCGATATACTATAAAACAATATTCACTACGCAGTATGCTGCAGAAATTGTTTGTCTGTATATATTTACTGATGTTATCATTTTATTAAAAATTATTATACGATATAAAAACCACTCATCTTTTTTTCATTAAAAGTTTCATTAATCATAAACAGAGATTTACATGTGATGAGATACTAATCTACCAAGTTAAAACTTACCTCTAGAACCAGCCAGCAGGAAACAAATCTTTCTCTGGAAGCATAAGCCGACAGAATTAACCAAATTATTTAGAGACAAAACAACTAAAACAAAGACTAAAATACAAATATATATCAATTCTAGATCGAAATTACAAGACACCCACCCATATACGAGGAGACACAGAAAGATCGAGGAGAGGAGCATAGCGGCACCCAAACACCAAATTTTATTAGGAAAGAAGCCTCACTTCATTATATTCCTTTAAAGATTACTCCATAAGCCACGAGGAAGAAAGCGGACCATACAACTCATGTAGATGACAGACACAATTTTTAACATTCAAACTTTCACGGCAGAAGGCATAAAGAACCAGAGCCCCAATTCCTTGAGAAAAAAACCAGAGATTCTATCCACCAAGACAATCGATAAGGAAATCAATCCGGGATCTACCCATCGCAATAGAAGCCAAGTAAAGCCAACTCTTACAATCCTCAGTAGATCCACCACATGAAACTGATAAAAGAACAGGCAACCAGATCAGGATGGAAAAACCATCGAAAGAAACAAAGACTCTTGAATCTAAAAACATAACAAAAGATCTCTGAAACCAACAATATAACCTAAAAAGAAAAGACAACATGCTAGAGCAGAGAATAATAAGCTTGAATAGTTTACATAAAACATAATTCAGAGCAACACTTGTTTCTAAAAAATACGAATAACTCAAAAACGTGTTAAAATGTGTGTATTTGAGATTTAACATGTCCATGGAAATAGTTAATGGAAAACAATACAATGGGTTTTTTTTTGTCACCAAAACAATACAATACAATGGTTAGTTATTTTTTTATGATGCTCCATTCCGTTCCACAAAGATAGATTTTTAGTATTTTCACATATATTAAAAAAACACATTAAACTAAATAATAAATGTATCGTTTCTGTAATTTTCAATTTTCAATAACTTTTAACAAATAATAATTCAATAAATTCAATTTTTTTTTTTGAAGTTTATAATTTTAACACAAAAAAATATATCTTTGTGAAACAAATTTTTTTACTAAATCTATATCTTAATGGAACGGAGAGAGTATGAAATTGTTACGCACAAAATGATACATTTAAGACCAAATAAGCCTTTAAAGCATAGCCCTTCAATTAAAAAAAGGGTCCACGGAGTTCTGACTAAATTAAAAAAAGACAAACCTTTCCCGTACCTTACATTTGTCTCTACTTAAGGGCCAAATTGCTCTTAATTCTTTCATTGTATGATTAAGATTAGGCTTTATAATAAATAAACTAACTAATTAGTCCTTTTGAATGGCTCTGCATCTCTTTAATTTAGTTGCTTCTCTTTAATTTAGTTAGTTAATTTGGTCAAAATCTCACACGCTCTTTTTGCATGCTCTTTGCCACGTGCTATCGTCGTCTCTCTCAAATGAGCTGTCTCTCTCTCTCTCTCTATTCTCATTCATCGTTTTCTCTCTCATCTAACACATGAGAAGAGCCTATAAAACCCCTTCACATCTCCCACTTGGTTTGCATCACAATACATCTTCCCATTACACAAAAAACAAAAATATAACAAAATATCTTTTTTTTTCTGTTTTGTTTTAAATAGTTTGAAGTCACAAGTTCTTTGTTGTTCAGCTGTTTCCCCCTTCCCACTATCATCATACGAAGTGGGGTTTCGCTGGACAAATAAACGAAAACTTTTAATTTTCTTTTTCTTTATAAAGAAAAATGGATTTCTCCGCCTTGCTTCTTACTCTCCTCACCGGAATTATCTTCCTCTACTTCCTCCGGTGCGTAATCTCTCAGCGCCGCCGTGGATCCCCGAAACTCCCACTCCCGCCGGGAACAATGGGTTGGCCTTACGTCGGCGAGACTTTCCAGCTATACTCTCAAGACCCTAACGTCTTTTTCGCATCAAAACAGAAAAGGTCGGTGCTTTCGAAATAATTGCTATATAATAATTGCCAAAAACAGAGGATCTCGTGTTGAATAAAGCTTTGGTCTTTTTTTTGACAGGTATGGATCGGTGTTTAAGACACATGTATTGGGATGTCCGTGTGTGATGATCTCGAGCCCTGAAGCTGCCAAGTTCGTGCTGGTGACCAAGTCTCATCTATTTAAACCGACTTTCCCGGCGAGTAAAGAGAGGATGTTAGGGAAACAAGCCATCTTCTTCCACCAAGGTGATTACCACTCTAAACTCAGGAAGCTCGTCCTCCGTGCTTTCATGCCTGAAGCGATCAGAGACATGGTTCCCGACATCGAATCAATCGCTCAGGACTCCCTCCGAAACTGGGATGGAACAATGATCAATACTTATCAAGAAATGAAAACAGTAAGACGAATACTTCCTCTGTTTCGTCGCTCAAAACAGAGCATCTCTGTTTTTTTCTTTCTATATACTCTGTTTTTTTTTTGAAACTGTTGTTTTTCTTTCGTCAGTACACATTCAACGTCGCGCTGCTCTCGATCTTCGGAAAAGACGAGGTTCTATACAGAGAAGATCTGAAACGATGCTACTACATTCTCGAGAAAGGCTACAACTCGATGCCTGTAAACCTCCCTGGAACGCTCTTCCACAAAGCCATGAAGGCACGCAAGGAGCTCTCGCAGATCCTCGCTAGGATCTTATCGGAGAGAAGAGAGAACAGATCCTCACACAACGATCTTCTCGGTTCTTTCATGGGAGACAAAGAAGAGCTGAGCGACGAACAGATCGCCGATAACATCATCGGAGTCATCTTCGCGGCTAGAGACACGACGGCTAGTGTGATGACGTGGATCCTCAAGTACTTAGCTGAGAATCCTAAAGTTCTAGAAGCCGTTACTGTAAGTTCTTTTACTGACACGTGTTTGTCGTTTTCTGGTAATAAAAGTGGTAGTTTTGTAATTTTAATGTGTTCTTGATAGTTTTTTTTTTTTTTTTTTTGGTGTTTAACAGGAAGAGCAGACGGCAATAAGGAAAGACAAAGGAGAAGGAGAGTCTCTAACTTGGGGTGATACAAAGAAGATGCCAATAACTTCAAGAGTCATTCAAGAAACATTAAGAGTTGCTTCAATCCTATCTTTCACTTTCAGAGAGGCTGTAGAAGATGTGGAGTATGAAGGTATTACATAAAATTTTCATGAATCCCAAACCTTACTCTTTGAACTTATCAAATTTATTCTAAAAACGTTTTTTTTTTGTTTTTTGGTTTTTGTTATACAGGATATTTGATACCTAAAGGATGGAAAGTTCTGCCGCTTTTCAGAAACATTCACCATAGTGCTGATATCTTTTCAAATCCTGGGAAGTTTGATCCATCAAGATTTGAGGTAATTTATTTATCTTCTAGAAAATATCTTTTTTTTTTTCGTTTTGGAGATTGACTTGTATTGATATTATTTATTTGGTACGTAGGTGGCTCCAAAACCGAATACTTTCATGCCATTTGGAAATGGAACCCACTCGTGTCCTGGAAATGAACTAGCCAAGCTTGAGATGTCTATCATGATACATCATCTAACCACCCAGTACAGGTGTGTGTACTATTTTTACTTATTTTTTTTCTTTTTTGAAAAAGGGCATCTATTTTTACTTATTTACCTTTTCATTTACTTTAAAAGTGTTTTATTTCTCTATGCTGATAAGGAGTACTTTCGTAATTGCAGATGGTCGATAGTTGGAGCCTGTGATGGGATTCAGTATGGACCCTTTGCGCTTCCCCAAAACGGACTGCCCATTATGCTGACCCGGAAGTCGGAAATCGATATGTAGAGTTGCGTGATTGTCCCTTAGCAATTCTTTAGAGGGAGACTATAGAAGAAAAACAATAATTGATTTTTCTTGCTAAAGAAAAATAGGGATAAATGGAAAGAAAAAAATCAAGATTTTGGTAGGTAAAAAATCTCAAAATTGGAAAAACAGGAGAAGCACCAATTGTAAAAAAAAAAAATGCAATTTTTCTTATTTATTTTTTTAGTTTAAGATGGGGAAAAGTTGGTCATTGAGTCTTCAAATTCAGGGAAAACATTATATGAATATCTTAATTGTATTTCATTCACCCCAAAAAATATCATGAATATATTTAAACTGATTCGTCCCGGACTGGGACTTCCCAAGTTTTTTAATTTCGTTTTATAGTATACATATAGGTATATGTGTGTGTACGTGTTAGTGAATTACTGAATTGAATGCCTGGATATATCCCAAAATCAATATTTTACAGTTTGTTGATCTTTTCGTGCATTAACACCACAATAATCGTTTCTTTGAAAATGACAGAAAATAACTTGTACTACAAAAATTGGATGAAATTAACAAAGCAGTCATATATCAAACATAACATGCGTTTTTCTGCTCTCGTATTAGGCACTGGAGATCGTGTGGTCTTTTCTGTCCTTATACGGCCTTGACGTTGTAGCGCGAATTTTACTTCAGGCGATTGGGTCTCCTTATGCGGCCTGTCTCGTATCCGCTATTTTCCTTGTGTGCTTCAGAGATAATTAAGATTGAAAGACTAGTAAGTTCATCGGTAACTAGCTACGCTGGAAGCTACGTGAAGAGACCCGACAACTGAGAAAACGAGGCGAATTTCTTCTCCTCACGGTCTTCGTCAAAGGTCGAGAACGGTGATCGATACTCAACGATGTAAGAATCTATTTAGTGGAACGCGCCGGGATATGGATTGAGCGAGACTAGATAGGAGATTTCAGATTTGAGTAATTTGGTTCGAGCCAGTCTTGTAATCGAAATTATTATTCCCACTCTCGGGTTGATGTTATAAAATTTAAATTAAATAAAAAAAAACATGCTTTTTGTTATGACCCAAAATATTATAAGCTATACATATGGCTCCGCCCCGGAATCACTACAAGAAAACACAAATTTAACGACGGCCAAAATCGTCGTTATTTCCTCGGAAAAGAAGACTTACGAGAAAATGGCGATGAAAGGCGTTTCGTCGTTATATGATTGTCGTAAGAGAAGATTCGTCGCCATTTCCTCGTTAATTAGCGAGGTTATATTTTCCTCGTAAAGAAGAATTAAGTTTTCGTCGTAAAGACCACGTGGGGTTTCCACGTAACGCGGTCGTTGTGGTTCCTCGTAAGAAACTCGTAAATGATTCGTCGTAAAATACCCGCAAAAACCTCTAAATAAATTCGTCATAATAACAACGAAAGGAACACGAAAACAATTCGTCGTAATAGAATCGTAACTAAATCCACGTAAAATCCTCGTTAATTTTCCTCGATATTTCGTCGTTAATTTTCCTCGTTAATACATCGGGAATTAGCGACGCAATTACTTTGTTTTCTTTACTGAATTTATAAATAAAAATTATATTTATTTAATTTATTAATAAAATTTTAATTGAAATTAAATCGAATAGAAAATTTTTTTTGGCCGAATTAAAATGAAATTATATAATATATAAATAAGTTTTGAATTTTAAAATACAATAACAAAAAAAAAACTAATGCTGCATTGCCGCGTCGTAGAATTCCTCGCTCCTTCTCGAGAGATCTTCCTCGTTGACTTGCACGGATGTCTCGCCTGGAATGGGGTTTTGTTGTCTCATGGTCCTGAACATGGCCTCCCATTCCGGATTTGTGGCCGCTATGACGTCCAAGAAGTTCTCGAGACCAGTCATACGAGCTGTGAACGACGATTTTGTCGAGGCCAACTCGTTTTGTGTCGACGACAGCTGATGTTGTGTCGTCTCCAACACGTCGCGCAGCTGAGAGACTTCATCATCCCGTCTCTGGCCATAAGAGGAAGTCGCTCTCGGAACATCGTTGACGGAACCAATCCCCAACACACGTCCCTTTTTCTTGGGAGCGACCTTAAAAAACAATAAAATATATATTAAAATTTAAATTTTAAAGTAAAATGGAATTAATAAAAAATTTATATAAAATTTACCTCCTCGTAAATTCTATCCACTTCTATTGTGGATAAGACGACGGGTGATCCGTCGGCGGACTCCTGCGCCAGCTGGGTCTCACGCTCGTCAATACGAGCTGCCACATCATTGTAGATCTTCTCAGACTTCTCATCTACAAATGCGCCCGCCTTGTTCTTGTGGGTCCGATCGAAAAGTTCCATAAGAGTCGGTAAACGTCCCAACTCCTTGGCCTAAAAATAGTTAAGAAAGTTTTTTTATATATATATATATATATATATATTAAAAATCAAAAAGTTAAATATTTAAATTACGTACCATTTCCAAACGGACGCGGGCGTGTGGCTTTTGGCCCGTACTATGTTGCATCGCCCTGTGGCCGTGCTCATCTACCGAGTTACGGGAGGCGGAGCAAGACTGGGCGACTCTCATGGCATCAGGATCCCTCCAGTAACGGATGAGGCCATCCCACACGTCCGTGGTGATGGTTGTGGGTTTGCCCCGCTCATAGCCCTTCACGATCCAGTCACCCTTCCAGTTGGAGACCGTGTCCAACAAACGTTTCTTCGCCTTGTCGATAAACTCTTTCCGCACCTTCTCAGTGACCCCCATGGACCAATTAAATTTTTGCTGCAAAAAAAAAAATATTAATAATTAGTTTAGAAAAATAAAATTTAAAAAAATATAAATCAGGAATAAATTGTAAAAACTTACAGCGTAAATCTTGAACCACGTCCTTCTGATGTAGATCGGAGTGGATTTCCAGTTGGGATGTGCCATGGAGAAGTAACCTTTAATCGTCTCGGTTACTTCTGTTGCAAGGCAGTTATCAACCCCAAACCTGGAAAAAAAAACAAATTCAAAGTTTTAAATATTTATTAAAGTCACAAATGAATTTTAAAAAATAAATGTAACATACATACCAAAGTGTTCCTTCAGGTCGGTCGGGGTCTATGATCGGTAAGCCTTCTCTGCCTGGCAAACCGAGAATGTCCTCAACAGTGTACTGAGAGTAAGGACAACTCGCTGGCACCATCAAATCAGCATGAACCTGATGGGCGGGCATCTGAGGAGGCACATGAGGAGCTGGCATCGGAGGAGGAGCTACCGGAGGAGGCACATGAGGAACTGATGGCGATGCCGTAGAAGAAGGCGAGACTCTCTGAGAAGATTGAGTCTCGGGGACGGTCTCCTGCTGACCCGAAGAACCGGGAGCTGAAGAAGAACCGGGAAGTGAAGGCGGGTCTAACCGACTACCCGGTGGACCGAACATCTGCGAGTAGTGAGCACTACGCTGGTGTCTACGAATAGTCTGCAAAATTTAAATTTCTAAATTAAAGTCAAGAGTAAATAAAAAATTATGAACAGTATTAACTACGTAATTAATAAAATGAGGAAACCTAAATTTTGTAAACTAATTTCGTAAACTAAATTCCCTAAACTAACCACCTAATCTAAATTCCCTAAACTACTTAGAGAGGAAAGAGAGTTACCATGTTGAGAGGAAATGGAGAGGCTGTAGAGAGGAATTAGAGAGGAAATGAAGAGGGCTGCGGTTTCGCCTATATATAGGATTAGTGTTCGTCGAAAATTCGTCGCAAAATAACGAGGAAAGACAGAGGCCCGTCTTTCGTTTTGTCGCAAGGCCCAAGCAAATTAACGAGGATATACAGAGGCCCGTCTTTTTTTAACGTCGTTCTTGCGATGATTTTTGTTTTATCATCGATTTTACGTGGGCCCGTCTTTCGTTTCGTCGCAAGGCCCAAGCAAATTAACGAGGATATACAGAGGCCCGTGTTTTATTTAACGTCGTTCTTGCGACGATTTTTGTTTTTATCATCGATTTTACGTGCAAATAGCGAGGCTTTTTTTGCTAACCCCTAAAATCTTAAACCCCAAACCTCAAACCCTATCTTTCTTATCTCCAAACCTCAAACCCTATCTTTCTTATATTTCTTATCTAATACTTCATATATTTCTAACCCTTTAACTTCAATATATATATTTTTTTGAATTTGAAAGGTTTAATACGTTGGAAAACAATTTTACAAATTTTGAATTTGACGTATCACACAACAAATCAAACACACGCTACAAATCATATATGAAAGGTTTAAAAACAAAAAAAAAAGAGAAGAAGATATTTGAATACAAATGATGTAGATTTATGTGGGCTACACTTACGTATCTCGTCATATGTGTTTCCAATATCTTTCTTCTCTTTTTTTTTTAAGTTTATATAAAATTGAAAATTAATTTTTTTTTAGTTTATATGAAGTAGGATGGGGAGTTTTAGGGTTTGCACATTTGGGGTTTAGGGATTTGGGTTTCATTTTAGTTTAGGGTTTATATTTACCGACGAATTAACGACGAAAAGTAAAATAAAAAAGCTAACCTCGCTCATTCCACGTAAGTTAACGAGGCTCTTACGACGTTTTGGTCTTACGTGGAATAAGCGAGGTCCGCTTTTTTAATTATAAATCGTCGCTTAGTCCACGTAAGTTACGAGGCTCTTACGACGTTTACTGTTACCGTGGAATATGCGAGGTAATGTATTATTAATCGTCGTAAAATTCCCGTGAGATAACGTGGAAAGTACGACGACTGTCTCTAAACCCCTAAAACGAAACCCCAAATCCCAAACCACATCTTCTTTATCTTCTACTTCATATATCAAACACTTCTATCCTTTAACCTCAAGCAATTCATTCTAATCCAAACCGAAAATTATAAAAACACAATTCCTTTACTTATAATTAATGTCGATATCTTATTTATAAATAAACTCCCATTATCTTTAATTATATATAATAAATCAAACTCATACAAATATGAAATACATTAATCGGATTCATCGACATTCTCGTCATCACTTGAAACATCATCATTTACATGAAACTCGTCTTCAACAGCTTCCTCCGTGGGATCTTCGGTAAGATCTTCATACTCGTGATTATGCGGATCAATGAGAAGGATGTCATCAATTTCTTGTTCAGGTTCATGAACTTCATTTATTTGTTCTTCTTGCAATGGTGGTTCTTCTCCTACGATGATTCGTCCTCGAGGTGTAACTTTGATCACGGCTAACCAATTTATACCCGACTCTCTCATCCGTGGGTATGGAAGGAAGCTAACTTGGTCTGCTTGTGAAGCTAAGATGAAGGGCTCGAATTTGTTGTACCTCCGGCCACCGTTGACATCTACTACACCGAATTTGTTCAACCGAACACCTCTATTGACGACGGGGTCGAACCATTCACACTTGAAGAGGACGCATTTTAGCTTCAATATCCCTGGGAATTCGACTTCAATAATCTCCGTCAAGATTCCGTAGAAATCTGTTTCTCCTTTCACACAAATTCCATAGTTACTGGTTGCCCGCTGTTTACCATACTCATATGTGTGAAAAGTATAGCCTCGTGTGAAATACATCTGTGATGTGGTGACCTTTACAAGTGGAGATTGAATTACTTCGTGTAACCACTTAGGATAATCTGCATCGTCGTCATAATCAACCTATTTAAAAATAAAAAGAACGTTGAAATACAAATCATTCATGTATGAAAATTTTAAAAGTATTTGATTAATACCTGATTCTTCAACCACTTAACAAAGTGTTGATCTTTTCTTTTGTCTACGTCACTTGTGGATATACCAGGAAATGTTTCTTTGACTTGTGAAACAAACATGCTGTAAATTCACATTTTACATGAATTAATCTCTCTCAATTATATAATGTATACTCAATTTAAGTTACCTTTCAAAATAACGCATCAATGGATCCTCGCAATTGAGTAGAATATAGGTGTGTGCACTATGAGCGTCTTCTTCACTCGACCACCAAACCTGTTTTGATTTCCCACCAAGTCGTCCAATCTGGCTAAAGATTTCTGGAACACCAACAACTGCATATGTGGGCGCAACGCCACCATCATCATATCTTCTTGGAGCTCTTCTTCGGGTACGTACTTTTGACGCAAAGTAGTACGATGTGAAGTGAGAAACTTCTTCTGTCAAACTTCCAGCAATTATAGAACCTTCAACTTTGGCGAGGTTCTTTGCTTTTCCCTTCAAATATTTCATGGCTCGCTCGTACTGATACATCCATCCGTAATGTACCGGTCCACGAAGCAATGCCTCATATGGGAGGTGGATAGCTAGATGCTCCATCACGTCAAAAAAGCCTGGAGGAAATATCTTCTCCAAGTTGCACAATAAGATAGGAATGTTCTCCTGAAGCTGTTCTACGACTTCTTCTTTAAGAGTGCGTGTGCTCAAATCCCTGAAAAATGCTCCAATGCCTATTCCAAAAACAATTAAACACATTGTTAGTCAAATACTATTATTGTAAACTAAACCAATTTAATATTATTGTCCTATTGTAAACTACCTGCAAGTGCTTCATGTACGTTTGTTGGAAGTAGCTCCGCAAATGCAAATGGCAGAAGTCGTTGCATAAAGACATGACAATCATGACTCTTCATCCCGGAGAACTTTTGACCCTTTTCAACACATCTTGAAAGATTTGAAACATACCCATCAGGGAACTTCACTTCTGATGCCACCCAATTGAACAAAACCGACTTTTTTTCTGAAGACAATCTAAAAATTGGAACGGGAACTTGGCCATTGCTTTTTATATGTAACTCACTTCTTGAGCAAATATCCGGCAAGTCCAACCTCGATTTTATGTTGTCTTTTGTCTTCCCTGGGACATTCAATATTGTATTCATGATGTTCTCAAAGAAATTCTTCTCTATATGCATCACATCAAGGTTGTGGCGCAGAAGAAGATCCTTCCAATATGGTAACTCCCAAAATATACTCTTCTTGTGCCAGTTGTGATGAACACCGTAAGAATCAGGCATATTACGAGGGACATGCCAATTACCACCCCAGCGAACTGTTTCGTTAGCTCCGTAGTAGTCGATTTGCGCTTCAATTTGTTCTCCAGTTAGATATGGAGGAGGAGTGTCTCTCACAACCTTTTTGTGCCTAAACAAATTCTTGTTTCTTCGGTACGGATGGCCAACTGGAAGAAATCGACGGTGACAATCGAACCAACTTGTCTTTCTACCATTCTTCAGTTGAAATGCATCTGTCGTTCCATTACAATATGGACAAGCTAATCTCCCATGTGTAGTCCATCCAGACAACATCCCATAGGCAGGAAAGTCACTTATGGTCCACAAAAGCATAGCTCGCATCGTAAAATTCTTCTTCGTTGAGCAGTCATACGTCCTCACCCCTGTTGACCACAAATCCTTCAACTCTTTTATCAGTGGTTGTAGGAAAACATCAAGTGACCTTTTTGGATGCTTCGGACCGGGTATTAATATGGTCAAGAATAAAAACTCCTGTTGCATGCACATCTCCGGTGGCAGGTTGTATGGCGTAAGAAAGACAGGCCACAATGAATATTGTCTCCCTGACATTCCAAATGGACTAAATCCATCTGTGCATAATCCGAGGTACACATTCCGGCTATTGCTAGCGAAATTCGGATGTACTTTGTTAAAATGTTTCCAGGCTCTTGCATCTGATGGATGAGTCATCTCACCATCCGTCTGAGTATGCTCGGCATGCCACCTCATCTTTCCAGCAGTCTGCTCCGATTGGTACAATCTTTTCAATCTATCTGTAATTGGTAGGTACCACATCCTTTGGTACGGTACCCTATTACGTCCCCTTCCTTGCGGCTTGAATCGTGGTTTCTTGCAGAATCGACATTCTTCCAACTTCTCATCATCTCCCCAGTAGATCATGCAGTTGTCGATGCAAACATCTATCATCTCCGAAGGCAACCCAAGACTATAAACCAGTTTCTGAATCTCATAATAAGAATCAGCAGACTCATTGTCTTCCGGCAAATACTCTTTAAATAAATCTGCCCATTCGTTCATGCAACTTTCAGGTAGATTGTGATCAGTTTTAATATTCATCATTCTAGCAGCCAATGACAATTTAGAGAGACCTTCTCTACAACCACTGTAAAGTGGTTGATTTGCCGCATCTAACATTTCATAAAACTTTTTTGAATCTATGTTAGGTTCTTCATCTTCATCATCATGAGCTACGAATGCATCAGTTACCATATCATGAACCCTATCATAATCTACCATCGGCTGATCCTCCTGATGGTAACTATGTGCATTATGCAATTGATGATCAACCGGTTCTTCTTGAAAGTTGCTATTACTACTACTAGCTTCATTCTGATCATAACTATAACCTTCTCCATGTTGAAACCAGATATAATAATTTGGCGTGAAACCTCTATTTACTAAATGCTTCCAAACATTTTCACGATTTGCCAACTTTGAATTGTTACATTTCCTACAAGGACAGAATATTTTACCGCTTTCTTGGGCGAGCGGTGTAGAATCTGCTTGATGCATAAAACGCTCCAACCCAGCAAGATATTCTTTCGTCACTCTCCCGTTAGCATCTCTATGCATATACATCCACCTCCGCAACTCGAAAATATTTCCCAAGCCCGACATTTTTTTCACGTTTTTTTTCTTGTTGGTGTGCTTAAAATTATGTTCAAACCTCCATATATATAGAAAATTTTCGAATCTGGTAGTTGAATTTTGCTAGGAATTTACGACGAAAAATTAGGTTGGTGGCAAAAAAAACGTGTTAAGTTGGTGGATTTCTCGTTCTTTCCTCGTAAGTTATTTCCTCGTAAAAATCATGCTAAAATTACGACGAATTTGCGACGAAACACATTTTTCTCGGAAAAACCACGTCAACTTACGACGATTCTACGAGGAAAAGCTTTACTCGGTATTTTACAAGGCCATTACGAGGAAACTTTATTTCCTCGCAATTTCATCGTTAAGTCATCGTAATTTCACGAGGAATAGTTTTCCTCGTTAAATTTCCTTGCTAAAACTGTGTTTTCTTGTAGTGAATCATGCTTACGCCCTCTCCTTTTAGAAATACTTTCATTCCTCTCTAGACAAATGCTCGAGTAAGAAATACCTTTCCTTTTCAGTCGAGTTACTAAAGCACCTGGGATAAACGTCCTCTGATCTAAATAAGAGCTCATGTTTGCTTTCTGGCAATGAGCTACATGATATTTACTTTTCATCGAATTTTGAAATTTTTTATTAATATTGAAAGATTAATTTTACAATGTTCTAACAAAAGAAATAAAGTGCACCTTGATAGTTACTTTTGTAATATATACGTTTTTGTGAGATTATGTATGTTTATTTAAGAATTTAACTCGTCATTGCACCATCGCACTATAATACATACTATAGTACTATCTTATGTAAATTTTGAGGATATTTATTTCGTTCCAAATATCCTGTAAAAATGAATGAGGATACTTAAATAAATTATGTTGTTCCAAATATAATTTTACACCACAACATAATTTGTTTGCAGACTCAAGTAAGTATCAATGAATGAGTATGGAGTCGTTAGAATTGCCACAATATTTATAGACATTTGCTAGATTGACGGACGACATTGACCATCATTCACCTATGAATTATGTGCTCATCCTCGCTTTATATAACTTTATATACTTATATCATGATTGAAGATATTGAAGAACAGCTGTAATTGATTCCTCGGGGAAAAAATATCAAACGGGCTATCAATTTCTAGTCACTATCTGTCTTATTATCGTGTTATTTCAATTACTTGTGTATTTATATTCTGATATAACTTATAGCAGATAGTACTAAATAGTATCTTATGAGTGTTGACAAAAAAATAGCATCAATATGAGCAAATGAGCAATGGACAAGTGGACCAACAGTACAGTACGATATATAGAAAAAAAACAATTCTGTAAGATTGTCTTCGAATAGAAAATCTAAACAGAAATCCTCTGCGTCCTTTCTCACCGAAAAGTTCCATAACAACCAGGTGTAAATTTGATGTTTTCACAAAATGATGTGTGAGATTACAGGAAAAAAACGGATGATTACAAATTATTATGGAAAAGAAAAACAAAACAAGTTTATATTTCTAAAAAAAGTTATACTATAGACCAAAACAATGTTTACTTGTTTTGGGGACTTTGTATTATTTACGTCATATTGTCGTCCTTTAAATGTACCAAGCTTCATGATTTTCACGTTCATATTCTAAATTTAGAATAATATACATATTTCATGATCAATGGTCCCGAAAATGTCGGTCCGTGTAGTGATATTGCATTATCTTGTTTTTACAAGTTCATAAGTACATGGGGAAAAAAGTTCATATGTAAAATTAATTAGTTTTTTAAATATCTCAAATTACTTTTGTTAACAGATATAATTTTCTGAAACTACTAGGTTCCCATGAGTTTTTAACTACATAGTAAAAATGTACAGCTAGGTATGGGTGAAAACATCTACAACCATTTCGCATATAGAATTCAAAATCAAAACTACTGCCAAACGATATCTAATATGGTCAATTTAAGACCATAGTTTAACTATATGTCTATTTTATCTGCACGAATACACCGTGAACCACATATGAGAATATGCATCGATCTAAATACCTTTTTAATGTGGAAGTACGAATACATCACATATATGCTGCTGGTACGTTTCAACCCAACTCCGACAATAACCCATAAATGAGCTTAAGCTTATAAAACCGCAGTCATATCGCAAGGGGATTAGATTTTAACATAAGTTTGGGCATTTCTTTCTTGTGAGCATTGCGACTATCGATCTTTTTGAACACTTGTTTAGATTTTTCCAACCTCCATATAATCTTCTCGTTATTCCACTTCTTCATCAAACAATAGCATCCTGGATCCACTCTTGATTTGACTGTGAACCGTAATTTTCTCATGGGTGTCACGTATTTTATTTATTCACCCGGTCACTAAATTTGATTATTGATTTAAAGTATCAAAAAGAAAAATCTCTGTTAAGATAAACATTTATCGTTTCGAAACTTCCCCTGGTCTAATCTGCTGGACTCTCGTTTTACTGGCCGATACTGAACCATTGCGAATTATATCAACCAAAACTCCACTCTTCACTGTGTTTACAAGAATTTTGACCTTTAGTATACATTTTGTAGATAGTAAAAATTTTTACGAAGCATATACAAACGCAAAAAAAGATAAAAATTACAAGAACTAATTAAAAACATTTATAGGATACTGCATACCGATATTTCCTACGTAATCATATATATTCTTTCACAGCCCTAGTTTCATTTACTTCGTACCAATCGAATATTTTTACGTATCCGTACCAAATCGGCCAATCGACGATTTGTCAACATATCTCAAATAGAATAATGATGTAGTCACAAGTAATCATAATGTAAATATTTTTTTTATATAAAATATGTCGTATTCAGCTGTACTTATGCAAGTAATGATGCACTAACTTTCATGAAGAAGCAGGCTTTTTGCTTTGACCACAAATAAATAACTTAGAACTATAGCTCTTATACGTAGAAATATCTATTTGACTTGTGAACATATTAGTTATATATTTGTAAGCTAAGTACGTGTACTATCTATCAACTCCATTACGTGGATTGTTGCAGGATAAATATATGTGATCATTGAATTAATTACGAAGAATAAACAGTCTGGCATAGAGTGTTTATATATTAGTTGACTTTTGGCTGCACGCCATAATACTACAGTATAAGATACTAAATAATTATTTACGAGAAACGTATAGGCTAATTAGTTCTATGTCCGTTCGATTGGCATAAAGACTTAGATCATTCTCTGATGTTCTGATTTATATTTTTTAAAATAGAATAACTCTATAATAGAATTAGGTTAGACTGAAATAAAAAATAGATTAGTGAAAAGATAAAATTAATTTTCTATTTATAGAGTAAAACTGTATTTACTATATTATAGAATGGAAAGCGGAGAATTTAAGCTTTTTTTTAACTGTAAATGGGAAACACGCAAATTTCCAAGGAAAGCCCAATCTTGGTACTCGACCTCGAAATGCCAATTTAAACGGTTCTTTCAGATGGAGAGCGTCTTGCTGGAGGTTTCAGTCTCTTTCGGCCTGTATGTAGACTTTGTTTTATAGTGAAAATAGAATAGTGATGAAAATGTTCATAGAATAACAAGCTGTAAAACTTCTATCTCATTGGAAATGTGTTTATGGCCGCAAATGTTGAGGGAGTAAAAGAAGTATTGTAACAAAACTTGGAATTTGGAGATGAAAAAAGATACTATCACACTTTGTCTTAAACTTTTTTTTTGCTAAATCGTCCTAACTTGTAAAGTTTACAATTTGATAATTAATCTTACAAGTTATCAAATATTTTATCCCAAAAAAACAACATCCCGTTTGATCAATGGAGAAATTTCACTTTTACTTTCCTAATTCATGTTTACTATCATTAAAACGATATTTTTACAAATACATTTCTCATTAAAGAGGCAAAAGACTCGTATACCTTTGTTTTATAGATATATAATATAAATAATTATTTAAATAAAAATAATTTTTTTATGGTTTTCTAATTGCACGTTTTCAAATTTGAACTTTTTTATAATTATTTTTTTTTTGAATTTTTTTTGAAAATTTTCTTTTTGAAATTAGAAAATTCTTATAGAAACTATCTTTAAAAACAATTAAATCTTCATGTATTTGTTTATATAATTATTAAAATCCTAAACCCCACCCTTAACTCCCTAAACCCTAAATCTAGATAAATTAACCCTAGGATTATAAGTATCTATTTACTTTTTTTTAAATGAGGGTAAATGTGGTTAATGTAAACATGAGAAGTGGTATTAAGAATGTGGTAGTTTAGGCAATTTCTCTTGATGAGTATACTATATAAACCTTAAATGCTACATTTTCTTTGGTATTCCGACAAAGAAAAACTGATACCTAAATTTAAGTAATTAGATACAATTTTTTTTGATAAACCCTTTCAGCTATCCGGTCGGCCCTGGGAAGAACAACTTAGTGCTACTGAATGAACTAGCTCGAAAGCGTATCACACTGTCTGATACGAGTTTGAATACCTTTCGCATATTGCCAAGGGGTGAACCAATCGTCTGATACGATCCACCATATAGACAACTTGGACCGAAATCCAAGCTCAGACTGGCCAAGTAGTGATAATTTAGTTTCCAGGGGAAATCGAATCCAAAACTAATGTGAGTACGCACCAAGCCCAAAAGATTACCACTAAATTACCACTACTCTGGCAGAACAACGAAATTCCGTTTCTCAATCTAATTTATGATTTCTGGTTTCATTATGTCATAAGTCATAGGCCAGATTAATTACACACCGCAAATAAAATGATCTTCTATCTTTCTGTCATTAAACAGTAATCATTTTAGAGTAGATAAAACAAACAATTTAGATGTGAAGTGTAATGGAATCATATGGTCGGTAGAAAGTACACAATCAAAATGCGTTGTTTGTTGAGTGACTTGAGTCCGAGTCATCCATTATGAATGTCTACTGGTACACCAACAGTTTCATTTTGTTTATTACGAAAATTTTGATCATTTTCAAAAAAACATGTGTGAAGTCACAAGATGATCATCGTTCAACAAATCTTATGGTTGAATAAAATAGTCACAATATGTTTGTTTATGGAACAACTTATGAGCATCTTTTCTAACAATAAAAATATTTATTTCATAAGTATTTTACATTAAAACAAACCAAAGTACCACTCATCTTAACTGAACCACAGAACCAGTTAACCAGAGACACAAACAAAAACTGGTTTAATCTAGCAAGAGTCGTGACATTGAGGCCCATTACTTTACCTATAGCCCATGCGGTTACCAATCTAGTATCTATTCATAAGGTTCATTTATTCATTCTCAGTCTTCGTCATACGTGACCCGTCCGGGTTCGGATTGGATGCTTTGGGTTTTCGAATTTTTGGATGGAGAGGTATAGAATCTGTTCGGGTTATTTTATACTTCAGATCGGGTTCGGGTTTTTAAGATTCGGGTTTGGATTATTTCGGGTATAACCGAACTGCGTAACAAATAAAAAAAATTTCTATGTATTCTTGATTTTGACTTTGTGAGACCAGAAAAAATATTGTTGAAGTTAGAAGATTGAACAACTTAATATAAGATCTATGATCTTTCTGATTTGTTATTACGTTGAGGAACACGAGTATGTATTCTTTTTCTTCGTGTAATTTCTATTTGTATTATCTTGAATAGAAAATGGTAAATAATCCTTCTATTCATAAATTAAAATCAAAGATACATCAAAATCAAACAGAACTCAAACCTGGATAATCATGAATGTTTGAGCTCATGCATGTATAAAGAGCAAAGAGAAAACAAATCGTAAATCCTACTTGTAATCAAACATAAATCAAAATCGCAAAGTATAGTGATTCATACATGTAATCGGTCATAAATGAGTCTAAGTATGTACTGAACATATACGTTGAAGAAGGAGAAGACGGAAAGATTAATGGGAATGGAAGATGTAAGTTTAAGGTTAGTAATATATATATATATATATATATATATATATATATATATATATATATATTCGGGTACTTCATGTAATTGGTTCGGGTATCGGATATAACCAATCGGGTACGGTATCCGGACTGGTTGAATCCTAAACCCGTTTGTGTTTTTTTTAACTTCGGTTCGGTTTTTGGTTCGGGTTTTTCGGGTCGGTTCGGGTTCGGGTTCGGGTTTCGGTTAATATGCCCACACCTAGGCCCAAGTATGAAGCAACCGCCAACGCCACACGGGTTGTCTTTCCTTTTGTTTTTAAAACCAAGGTTTTGTCTTTCCAAATTCCTATACCAGCTTACAACAAAAGCGATATTCCAACAAGAGAGCTAGAGCAAGAAACTTTAATAGTCGGACTAAGTTCCTCTTTGTTCTTTCCAAATATTCTCGTTGAGTTTCATTAGAATGACGAAGACTGAGAGTTTGCAGTATCCCTTGACTCCTTGACTTGTTCATCATCATTACCTCCTCCACAATATCAACATCCAGAATTTTACATAGGAAGCTTCACCAACCTGGTTACTAGCTACGGTATACGATATAAAGGTGTTCTATGTCATCTTGATTCCTACGATTCAACACTAGGTCTGCGACACGGTATGGATTCTGTTTGAACCCTTCAAATCAACATCCCGTAACATTATGATTTATGGTATATAGTGATGTAGCTAAAAAATTAATTTAGCACCCTATATTTACCAAAACTCATTTATATTTTCAGTCACATATCTATAAAGAACTCTAAGATGAATTGTGTTTAAGTTGGAGTAGTGAAAAGATGGATAACTTATAGTGATATCAATTATGAAATCATTGTAGGATCATTAATTAAACAAGTCTTTCGAGATAGGGTGGAACCAGATGCCTAGAAAGATCATCTGGCACACGAGAGGGGCATACATGGGCGTTACATATCCTTTTGTGATTCTTCCTTTTTCTTATTCAACAAGTTTCCCTGAATTTCCATGTAAAATAGAGTTACAAATTTTGATATATTAATCTTTTTTTTTCTTGATTGTTTTTGTGCAGTGATATGTTATGGTAATGAGGGGAAGAATAACAACGGATTAATTTTAGATTCCGTTTTCTAATGACGTTCACAGTTACCACTTTAATCAAGGTACTTCTATAGAGATAAGGACATAAATTAGAGATAAAGATAACTACTACTATAACTTCTACTTGTGTTAATGTGTATCAGTTTCATTCTTGTTTGTTATTTCGTTTTCTAAACAAATCATACTCAAATCAAGGTACTTCTATAGAGATAAGGACATAAATTAGAGATATATAGTTATCTTTTATCTCTAGTTTTTGTCCTTATCTCTATAACTTCTACTTGTGTTAATGTGTATCAGTTTCATTCTTGTTTGTGCTTTCGTTTTCTAAACAAATCATACTTTCCTTTTTATTATGTGCCATTAACTTTTGCAGAAAATAGTCACGTTTCCATCGAGCTTTACCAGTTGTGGTTATTATCATTACGGTTATGGTAGCTTCGCTAGAGAAGTTACGATCAGTAAACATTCTCCTGATACCATGAAACCACCACTCCCACAAATCTTCTCATGGTACGTTCACAACGGTGCAAAGACACGCCAGAAAGTTCCATTATTAATATCCAACGAAGAGCTCAGCAAACCACAAGCTGCTACTACAGATGATTCTGATGCTGAGGGGTCTGTCGATGATGGATCACAGATCGCTCTACCACAATATTTCGGTTCAGATTTCTATGATGATACTTGTTTTATGCCTTGTGGTGTGTGAAGTCATCATCAAGCTCCTACAAACACTACCTCCAAGCTGGTGTTTGCTCCTAAATTTTTCTTTACCGCTTTTCCGCCGGGAATATACTCATATCACACACTCTCTTTTATATTACATGATGTCACTTTAATACAGAGAGCATCGCACTAATTTTACTTGTTTTTTTTCTTCTTTCTAGATTGATGAAGGATTCAATTTTGAGACATTGACTGAGAACATCATCATGCATTACGGGTTATGGGGTAATCTTCAAGGAAGCAACACAAATAATAAAGGACATCCTAATACTATTGATGGATCTTTTTACCGGATTTCGCACAATCCATTTGATCCTATCAGAAGACCTTGCAATGCGTTTGGCCCTACCGAGCGACCCTTCCCACACCTTCCCACTAGTCACAAACTGGCAGATTTGTGCTTTGTGTAAAAATGGTATAGCTGTGGCACATATCATTGACGAGTTCATGTGTGTTTTGTCTCATGAATTTTTTTCTTATAGAGAATGTTGTTTCTATTAGTGCAGATGAGGCTGACAAAAAAACAAGTGCAAAAAGTAAAACACACAAAATTTGTTAATTGGTTTGTTTCCTACATCCCGGAATTTCGTCCAGATTTTATTGAATTAGAACAACGAACAACCTACAATTGCTATATGGTACAACACACACTAGTGTTTACCACTCTTTATTAAGTAAGTATTCTGTGAAGATAGGAATCAAACACATATGCATAGATCACTATCCGGCTCACTGTCTTCTACAGATTGCAGATGCAATCTTCACAGACCACCACAATGAAACCGCATGTGCTAAACTCCACATGAGTCTAGGTTTCAATGGCTGCGCTTTATAGAAAATGCAATAGCTTTTTCTCTCCCAGACACGAACCCCCAGAAAGGTCTGTGTTTAACGGTCCCTAGCTTCCCTCCCTGCATTACCCAACAAACACTAACCTCTTTCGGCAAAAAGCTACCAACCTTTTTCAACTTTTTTCAAATTCTCCTCGTTTCGAGAATTACCCGCTGGTCCTTTCAAACTTCTGAGCTTTTACCCACCGGGTTCATCCCCCGACTCGGGTCGGAGGGACCGCCTCGTCGCCGCTAACCTCGCCGCGCCGGTGAAAAGTTTATCATGAAGTCCCTAGATCAGTTGGGTGAAGATTTTCACCCCCGGTAGAGAAAGCTTCGAATGTTCATTTCGCTGTCCTCAGGAGCAGACTTGATTAAGTCTCGCTGAGTTTTCATCATCATTCCAAAACTCCGTGTATCTAGTTCTAGCAGCTGGTGATTATCAGCAACAGTTTCACCACATTTACAGGAAGAAGAGCCTTTGCTCAGTGATACCCCATGGAAGGTAGAAAGTTCTCTGCTGCAGAGAAAGGTAAAGGCCCAGTCTTGGACCGCAACAAAGCACCTCGAACAGCTAGAGTCAGAGTGCAAGGACCGGCCAACGATGAACTACTACACAAGCACTCTCTCACTATCATTGGCAGAGTAACCAAACCATCCGTACAAAAGATGTGGTCATTAATAGCCTTCTTTACAGAGCTTTGGAAGTCAGACGTCAGACCCATTGGCTCAGACCTTGGACAAGGAATGTTCCAATTCCAGTTCCAAAATGAAGCAGACCTACTGGCTGTTCTTGAAAAAAGACCATACCACTTTGCTAAATGGATGGTGATGGTGGAGCGATGGGAACCGACAACAGATCCTACATTTCCATCACTCATACCATTTTGGATTAAAGTCCAAGGAATCCCAATACACCTATGGACGGAGGAAACAGTTAAAAGCATTGGAGAAGACATAGGGATTTATGAAGAAGCTGAAATCACTAACTTCTCAGTCCGGATGAGAGTGCAGATAAATGGGAGATTACCTCTCATTAAGAAGACTACGATAGAATACCCTAACGGTGATGAGGTCTTGGTACACTTGGTGTATGAGAAACTTGAAAAACACTGCACTCAATGCCACAAACTTGATCATGAAAGGGGAGACTGCTTACAAGCAAAGGCTCTGAAGCGAGAAATGGAAGCAAGGAGTCAAGTGAAGGATGATGCTGACTCTTGTGCCCAGCCCGGGGTAAGATATGAGGTAGAACCAAAGCACAACACTCCCTTCCAGTTCTCAGCATCAAGACCAATGGAACTTAACTCCAACCCGAGATACCGAGCCTCAGTTGATTCCCGCAGAGATCAGGGGCAACGAAATTTCGAGACCAGAAAACCTTCGCACACGACCAGAGATAGAGCTTACAGAGACAGAAGCTGGGAGCACACATCTAGCAGAACAGAAAGATACCCAACCTACTCTCGAAGCAGAAGAGAATATCATCCTTACAGAGAAAGATCATCTCGCCAGATGATGTACAAAGAAGTAGGTAGACGCCCTAACCCCGTCTCAGATCTGCGACAACAATTACTTGCCAAAGATGATCAACTTCCAGTAGAAGCACATACTAACGCCTCTAGAAATAAAAAGGAAACACCTAGGGCGCTTATCTCGACTGAAGAATTATCTGCAAGGGGGATTCCCCTTCAGATGCGTCAAAACACACAGATTGTGTTACGTGACAATCAAGACTTCCCTCTGGCAGCACTTGAAGAAGCAATGGGTGAAGTCAGAGAAGTTATGAATCAATATGTTGCATGCCCTGATCCGACAGAAAGCGCTGCAAGAAGAGAGCGAGTGCGTTTGGCAGAAGAACAAGGAGAAGTTGAAGAAACCGCTGAGATGATGCTCAGAGCCTCACTAGCAACACAAAACCAGAGCCCACAACGAGAGAATCTACCAGAAACAGAGGAAAGAATCCCAGCAAAGCTCAGAATTGGAACAATCCCCTTCACATCGCCAGAGTCTGGAGAAAGAGTCCCAGTAAAACTCCGACTTAGCCCTTCCCCACCAGCTAAAGTGCATGAAGAGGTAGAACTGGGCAACACTGTTAAACGAAAACCTGGAAGGCCCCCAGGACGAAAGAAAGTTGCAAGCAGCCCCAAAGTTGCAAGTAGTCCCAAGCTTTTATTAGCTTCCAGTGCAAAAAAGCACAAACCCCTCCTGAACAAAGCACCTCCATGTCGGCGACGCTTAAACCCAGGCAAGGAAGCTGGAACTACAAGCAGACAGACTAAGAGCAAAGTAACGACTTCTAGAGAAAGTGGAAGTCACCGCACTACTGGATCAGGATCAGATAACCAACCTCTTCGCAATATGATCCCTACAGGCCGCAAGAATCAGAGGACGAATTTTCCGAATCCGTCTCATCTCGGTCCTTAAAAATTATGAGTTGGAACTGTCAAGGTTTGGGGAATCCCTTGACAGTCCAACGTCTCCGGGAGATTAAGCGCACTATCTTTCCGGATATCATTTTCTTGTGCGAAACAAAAAACCCCTCTGCGTTTGTACTAGACAAAACTCAGCAACTTGGCTATGAATATCATGATCTGATTCCGCCTACTGGTCATGGAGCAGGAGGTTTAGCTCTGTTGTGGAAAGAAGAGATCAAACTTGAAGTTCTTGATGCTACTCCTAATCTGTATGACACTCGCATTGAATACCAAGATAAAGTTTTTTATGCCTCGTTCATATACGGCGACACTGATAAACAGAAGCGGAAAGTACTCTGGCAGTATCTAGTTAGCCTTGCAGAGATGAGGGATTCCTCATGGTTCATTACTGGTGATTTTAACGACCTCATCTGCAACGAGGAGAAAGTAGGAGGGCCCGATAGAGCTGAAGGTTCCTTTGGAGATTTCCGAATGTTTTTCTCTGAGGGCGATTTATATGATTTACCACACTCAGGAGATCCTCTCTCATGGCGGGGGCAGAGAGCGGAGTACTTGGTGCGGTGCCGATTAGATAGAGCTGTGGGAAACTCGAAATGGGCTGAAGACTTCCCGACAGCTAGATGTATGTATCTAGCTTACGAAGGCTCGGACCACAAACCTGTACTGTCAATTTTCGAGCCGGGGGAAAAGAAGCGACGAGGCATTTTTCGATATGACAGACGAATGAAAGATAATCCAGAAGTTACTGATATTGTGAAGCAAGCATGGAAAGAATCGAGTAACAAAACCATATCTGGTCGGATAGCAGCAGTTAGAGGCGCCATCTCCCTTTGGAATAAAAAGAAGCAAAACAACAGCAGGATCCTAATCCAACAAAAACAAGAGGAACTGGAAACTGCATTGTCCAGTGCGATCAACGACACAGGTTTAATCAACAAAATCTCTCAGGACCTGCAAGCCGCATATACAGCGGAGGAAGCCTACTGGAAGCAGAGGAGTCGGCTCCTATGGCTAAGATTAGGAGACAGAAACTCAGGTTATTTTCATGCCACAACCAAGAACAGAAAGAGGGCTAATACTTTCTCAGTAATTGAAGATACCGAAGGCAAGATGGTTTTCAAAGAAGGGCAAATCTCGAAGGTGGTGGTTCAATACTTCCAGAACCTGTTCACAAGCATCGATGGAGACAGGGAAAATATTGTTGAAATGGCGCTTCAGCCGCGAATCACCCCAGACGATAATGCTGCCCTGATTAAGATCCCGTCCCCTTCGGAAATCAAAGATGCGGTCTTCTCGATTCATGCAGACAAAGCACCCGGACCGGACGGATTCTCGGCTAGCTTTTTTCACTCCAACTGGGACTCCATTGGAAGTGATATCTCTGAAGAAATTCAAACTTTTTTCACCACTGGTTCCTTGCCTCCGAAGATAAATGAGACTTTTATCAGACTTATTCCCAAGATCAAGAACCCGCGAACAGTGGCTGATTATAGACCCATTGCTCTATGCAATGTATACTACAAAATCATCTCGAAGATCCTGACGAAACGGCTTCGGCCTCTCTTATCGTCAATCATCTCAGAGAATCAGTCCGCATTTGTACCGGGGAGAGCGATTGCTGATAATGTCCTCATTACACATGAGGTCTTACACTATCTAAAGACCTCAAAAGCAGAGAAGAGATGTGCCATGGCCGTGAAAACGGACATGAGCAAAGCATACGACCGACTTGAATGGGAGTTCATTCGGTTAGTTTTGCAGCGAATGGGATTCCATGAGAAATGGATTCACTGGATCATGGAATGTATATCCTCCGTTACCTACGCCTTCCTCATTAACGGCTCGCCTAGAGGAAGAGTTAAACCGAGTCGAGGTATCCGTCAAGGAGATCCTCTTTCACCGTACATATTCATTTTGTGCAGCGAGGTGCTCTCGGGGTTGTGTAACAAAGCTCAGGAGGATGGATTGCTTGAAGGGATCCGGGTCGCAAAAGGGTGTCCAAGAGTTAATCACCTACTCTTTGCGGACGACACCATGTTCTTCTCCAAAGCGGATAAAGCGAGCAGTCTTGCGCTGAAAACCATACTGCAACAGTATGAGACAGCCTCTGGTCAGTCCATTAACACAGCCAAATCATCTATAACATTCTCCAAAAAAGCCCCGGGGAATCTGAAAGCAGGGATTAAAGACTGCCTACACATACAAAGAGAAGGAGGAGTGGGAAAATATCTCGGCTTACCCGAGCACTTTGGAAGGCGGAAAAGAGATTTATTCACCTCCATTGTTGATCGAATCAAGCAAAAAGCAAGCGGCTGGTCTAATAGATTTCTCTCGACTGCTGGAAAAATGACCATGATCAAGAGTGTGCTATCTCCGGTCCCCTCACATGCAATGACATGTTTTAAATTGCCTGTATCACTGTGCAAACACATACAGTCTGCAGTAACGAGGTTCTGGTGGGATGATAAGGACGGGAAACGGAAAATGTCATGGGTAGCTTGGTCGACAATGACAAAACACAAGAGCCAAGGAGGTCTAGGATTCAGGGACTTTCAGAGTTACAACGATGCCTTCTTGGCGAAGCTTAGCTGGCGGCTGCTACACAATCCCACGTCTCTAATTGGAAAAATCCTGTTGGGAAAATATTGCAAAGAGGAGTCCTTCCTCACAGTCACTGATAAGGCTACTGAATCACATGGATGGCGAGGGATTCTAATTGGCCGATACCTCCTCAAGACAAACATTGGATGGGCGGTAGGAAATGGGGAATCAATCAAGGTTTGGGATGATAACTGGATGAGCTTCTCTGGACAAGCAAGGCCAATGGGACCTGCCCCTGAAGATCAACTGAAGCTACTAGTGAAAGATCTTCTCCTACCGGATAATGGTGGTTGGGATAGAGAAAAGATCCAGCAGTTGCTACCCTTCGAGGAGGAAAGAATATTGTTGATCAAGCCAAGCAAAACAGGGTGTCAAGATAAAATTATCTGGCTAAAATCTAAAGATGGAGTCTACTCAACAAAATCTGGCTATTGGACAGCATGTGAACGACGAGAGATGCCAGTACAGGTCCAACAAGTGCCCCCTTTTGACTGGGAAAAAGGAATATGGAAGTTGAATACTGACCCAAAAATCAAACTGTTTATTTGGAAGATTTTCCAAGGAGCTCTCCCGACAAGCGAAGCACTGGAAGCTAGAAATATAAATGTGGAAGCAAGGTGTGTTCGATGTGGTAGCCCTGAATCTATCAATCATCTCTTCTTTCATTGTGAGTTTGCTCAACGTGTATGGGGCCTTGCCCCCTTCACCTCCAACTTTGATGCGAGAGGACTGGTAGATTTAGCTGCAGAGTGGAGTGAGATTGTCACGAAAGAGTGTCTCCCACCAATTGGAATAGCCACCGGAAAACTTACTCCATGGATATTGTGGACAATCTGGAAAGTTCGTAATGAGCTGATCTTCCAGAACAAGGATGCTTCACCGAAGGAGACTATGTTGCGAGCGATAGTCGTGGCTCGAGAATGGCTTAATGAGCAGATTGCAGTATCTCACACAACAAGGAAAGCAGCTGGCGTCACGACGAATTTTGAAGGTTATTTAAAAATTCAAACAGATGCAGCATGGCGCATGGATAGATCGGTGGCTGGACTAGCTTGGACGGTACACAACGAGGAAGGGCCCAGATCGTTTGCTTCTCAATGCTACTACGTTGCTTCCCCACTTATTGCAGAAGCACTGGCTCTACGGGAAGCTATCACTATGTGTTTTTCTCTGAACCGCCGAAGACTTCACTTTGAATCGGACTCTAGACAATTAATCCAAGTAGTCAATGGAGGACACCCCCCACCGGAGATTTATGGTTTAGTTGCTGATATCTTAGTTCTAAGTTCCCTTCTTGATGCTGTTTACTTCAGTTGGATCCCTAGGGACAAAAACAATATCTCTGATTCAGTAGCAAAGAATGCTCTGCTCTCTGCAGTTGCTGTAATGAACCCTCCTTTTGGAGTTTAAGTTTGAATGAAAGTTTGTGTTCCAAAAAAAGAGTCTAGGTTTCAATCTTCCACATCTCAAAAGTACTTCACCAAGTACATCAGCACCCAACGCATTCCCTCTCTCCTCTCTGAGGTCTTGCTTTCTCATAAGACACGTCCTTCCTTATATATCAGACACATGTCCGGTCTGGAGCACAAGCAAAAGAATGGCCGCTTAGGGCATCCCAACTTTTACAAAAAAGTTTGGTTGTATACAGGGCATTATAAAAAAAAAATATGAAGAATGAGAACATAAATTTGTATTTTTGAGTAGGGCATTACAAGTTTTTTTCTAAAAGTTAGACCCAGAACTTGTTTTTTCACGTCTTAAACTTGCTTTTCAAGTCTCCAAAAACTCTTTAAGCAAACTTCCTTTTCCATTTAAGCAATTTTCCTTTTCTTGTAAAGGTAAACCTTCTCTCCAATCAAAAACTTTTTGCTTAATGGAAAATACCATTTTGTCTTGAAGTACATATCTTTTTTCCTTTTTCACGCTTAGAAGGTCCACGCACATCACAAAAACCGAACTCCAGTATAGCCCAGTACTACCTCCTGCACTTAAATTCTACGAGAATACGTAGCAAAATCAAGTTTATCTAATTATCCATGTACATATGTATATTTAAACCATAGTATATTTACGTATTTATAAGTAAAAAAGGAGAAAGCCGGTACGTAGAGAAACAGAAAGAAACAATCAGACGAAAGGCGCAAGAACATGATCCCCTTGAATAGAATATTTTATGAATTGCAAAAATGGTAAATCTTAATCGGATAGAGAAACATTACAAATCATGTTTATCTTATAAGGAAATATAACATATATTTCAATTTCTTCTTTCCTATATATCTATCAGCTTAGAAAAATCTTATATTTCAAATTTGACAATACTGCAAACAAGAAGCGAGGTACAGGGGGAGGAAAAAAACCCTAATCAGACTTAACGACTCTTCTTCTTTCTTAAATTTCACTTTAGTTCGGTTGGAATGATGGCGACAGATAATTCCCAGTGTATCTCGTCATTGTCATCATCTTTACGGAAACCACAGCCACAAAATCCATATCCCGTCGATTACATTGGAAGCTTTATGACACTGGTCTCTAAATACGGTTTACGATACCAAGGCTTTCTCTATCATCTCAATCACGATGAAAAGACCCTATGTCTTATAAATGGTACGATCTGAAACCTCAGTTTGAGATTAATATAACCTGATATGTAGTTTTCGTTTAGTTTACAGAGAATATTTCGATAAAGTAATTGTTTTTTTTTTCTAATGTTGTTTGATGTTTGTGCAGTGATATGTTACGGCACGGAGGGCAGGAACCTTATCGGGTTTCATATTCCACCTTCTTATGAACTTTATAGTTACATTGTTTTCACCACAACTCAGATAAAGGCAAGTATGTGCGTTAACTTATGCGTATCAATTTATCATTCATTCTAATTTGATGCTTTCTTGGCTAATCTCGTTCCTCTTTTTTTTGTGTCATTCATTTTTGCAGAATGTAGTAGTTGATTCTCCAGCGAGCTTAGCAAGAGGACTAAGTAGTAAGATTTATCGTCCCCCAAAACCACCACTCCCATACGTATACTCGTCATACAATCAAGACGGTGCTAAAATACGCCAAAACGTTCCCTTATTAATTTCCAATGAAAATCTCAGCAAAACGGAAGCTATTTATGATTATGATGCATCTTTAAATATGGGATCAGTCAATGATGGATTACAAATTGCTTGTAAACCTCTTGCTTTACAGCAATATCCCAGTTCAAATTACTATGATCCTTGGTTGAACCATGCTTACCAACCTATGCCTTGTGCTCCACTTTATCAAGATCCTACATATGCTGCACCGTCATCGATTGCTTCTCAAAGTTTCTTTACCACTTATCCATCTGTCCCATTTTCTCTTGGGCAGGTAATATATATCATCATTCTCTCTTTATTACATATCTGCATTTTATTAAATATGTCACTTTACTCGTTTTGTTTTGGTTGTAGGGTAATGGAGGGTTTGATTTTGAAGCACTGACTAAGAACTTCGAGCCGTACAAGCTATGGGGTCCTGAAGGAGACAACAAGCAAGAAGATCAAACTTCTTGTACTGTTGATGGATCTTCTTATCAGAACGAGACATGGAATTATAGTGATGATGGATCTTCTTATCTGAACGAGATTTGGAATTATCTAGTAAACAACAATCAAGAAGATCAAACTGCTTGTACTATTGATAAATCTTCTTACATGAACTCGCGCAAGCCGTTTGATCCTATCGGGAGACCTTGGAATCCGTTTGGCCCTATCGAGCGATCCTTCTCATATCTTCCCTCTAGTCATGAACTGGCAGATTTGGGATTTGTGTAAAATATAAGTTTCAAAAAGGAGTGGGTGGCACATATCATTGACAAGTTCATGTGTGTTTCTTCTGTCTAACTAACTTGCCTTTTGTTACTTATGATTTTTCGAATGTTATTTTTTTATTTCTTTTCTGAAGAACAAGCTAAAAATATGTAAAAATCGTTGAAGTTTTTCTACTTCCATATTTTGTTTTTAATTTCCTTTTGGACTTTGACATAAATCTGACAAGGTCAACCAACTATGGTTGACTTAGATATTAGTGCATGGTGGTGGATGCATCTTGAAGTTTTCTTTTCATTATCCATGTTGTACATTACCTTAGACTAGTCAGAGTTATGTGGAGCATTAATAGTAGCTTGTAAGGTTATGATTGGTTACAAATCTTCTTATTTGCATGTCATAAATTGATTAGATAAAGCAAAGAAAATATCATAATGTAAGACAAAAAATAGGATTTATGGCAATTATTTTACCAGGACATAATCAAGAACAGTGGGTAAAGTACGATTAGTAATCTCGTAGCCAGGACATATTTTCTTTTGGTTACTGTCTTGTGGGTTTTGGAACACAACTACGTTTCCACTGATCTGAGCAAGAGAGAAGCGAATAACAGCGGCTATTCCGAGCACAAACGCATGGCTTCCTAGTAAATAGCAGTTCCTTTATGTGTCCCATCGAATATCTTCTTTCTGGGCAGAAGGTTGTGCATAGTTTCAAAGCTTTCTGTGCCTTTGTTAGATTCGGTTCCTTCTGAATGGACAAAATCAATCGGACGCACGTACATATGTGTATAATTCTACAACACACAGTAAAGGTTTAATCTTTTTGTCAACTAAATAGAGAAAATCTTCGAACAAAAGAAACTAAATAAGACTGGGAAAAGCCATAAAGGATAGTATTCTTAACTTTTTTGTTATTTGAGGCAACTTCTCAGAGAAATCTTCTTTGTCAGCTAAATATATCATATATATATATATATATCTGGAGAATAAATTATAATATAAATGGATAATATTTCTAAAACATTCTAAGGAAACAGATTTGACTAAAGGGAGGTCGGTGTAAATTATTTGGCCTTCATAAACAGATCACAAAAGCAAAGTATTAATAAACTTAAAACATTTTGTATTTTGTATCTTTTTTTTAAAAAAAAAGGAAGTTAAATTTTTTAATCCATTTATCGTATCTTTACTCTCACTATTATTTTATCAAATAACTTTTCTGAAAAAAAAAATCTAGCATTCCCAATTATTCAGAATGAATGGAATTATTGTCACTATTGAAAACATATTAAAAAAATTATTAAGAAAGCATATTATTTTTCCAATATGAAAACTTAAGTCTAGTATAAACGAGACTTCACTTCTTCTTAAGAGCCCCAACAACATTAAGTCCAATACAATAAGCAATTGACTGAACGGTGACCATCGGATTAACCCCTAAAGCCGTCGGAAAAACACTTGTGTCCGCCACAAACAGGCCTTCAACCTCCCAAGTCTCTCCCGTTGGCTTCACCGCAGATTCTTCAGGTCTGATTCCCATCCTACAACTTCCCATTTGATGAGCTGAACATATCTGTCCAGACAGATCCTTCAAGCTCTTTGAACTCTCTTCTCTCACAAACCTCTTAATCTCTACCGCACTCGCTGTTCTAACGTTCAAACTCTTACCTTCTGAGTTATGCGTCCCGATCTCCTCAGCTCCAGCCGCTATCAAAATGTTCAAGACACTTCCAAGACCTTTCTTTAGACTCTCTTCGTCTTCATCGTTTAAGTTGTAGTCAATGTAACTCTTCGAATTGATTGTTCCAGCTCCTTTATCTCTCAAAAGCGTGAAAACGTGTGCGGTTCTTGAGAATTTGAGCATTCGGGTTTTGAAATCATTGCTTGACGTCCAAGGAATGACCCCTGAGAACATCCCTGGATGAAGAGAAGGCGTTTGGATCACCGTTTCACCATAAGTAGTCTTTGCTTCTGCGTTAACAACGCTGGACATTGCTGTCATTATCCCTCCCTCGTAGCTCTTTTTCTTCTTCTCAGGCCACTTCTCCTCCTCAGGGAACCATCCCCAAGCCATAACAACTGGATGTAAACAAAGGTTTCTCCCAATGTTACCATTCTTCAAACCGCTGCGTTTCAACAAATGAGGCGTTCTAAGCGCACCGCAGGCCACTACCGTGGCCCTAGACTCCACCACATAGATGTCTTCCCCAAACGCAAACGCAATTCCAGTGGAAGTCTTCTTCTTGTTCCCGCCTTCACTCTCATACAAGACTTCCATCGCTTTACAACCTGGAAGGATCAAACCATTACCAGATTCCACTAAATCTACAAGCCAAGTCTCTGAAGTCCCCTGCTTTTGACCTTTCTTGCATCCCAAGGAACAAAACCCACAGTAATGATCCTTTGAAGCATTCCTCGGAATATTCTTCACTTGTAACCCTAATTCTTCACAACCTTTCCTCAAGACCTCATTATTAAACCCTTCTTCCACAAATCCGCATTGAACACCCATTCTCTCACACACAACATCCATTGCCTCCCGATACAAATTGCTTTCAAACAACTCAAGTTCTGACTTTTCAGCCCATTCCTTCATCACGTGTTCCGGTGTCTTGATCGAGGCCGACCAGTTAATGGTTGAACCGCCTCCGACAGTGGACCCGGCGAGAATCACTACGTTCATATCAGAAGTTGCTAGTAACCCACCGGATAAGTACATCTCATCCATTGCTTGCCCCTCAAGTTGAGAGAGATTGCTTCTTGCATAGTAGTTTCCTTTCTCCACCACCAAAACTTTATAACCCGCCTTGGCTAAAAGTCCGGCCACTACTCCTCCGCCGGATCCAGACCCAACCACCACGGCATCACACCGGATTGTCATCACTGGGTTAGAAATTGATGATCTTTTTTTATTGCTCTTTTGAGTTGATACTGTGAAGCCATGACCTGTTAACTTCTTTGTCACGGCTTCTCTAGGCTTTTTGAGATTGATGATGCCATTGTATAGTGGTCCAAAGATCTCCTTAGGCATATTTTTGTTAGTCTTCGTCTCATTTAATTCTTCTTCATGATCACTATGATCTGAGCTGGGTCCATTGTATCCTATTGCTTTCCACGCTAAGTTCTTTCCTTTTTCATCCACCTGAAAATTATTAAATTATTTAAAATAATTAATCTTTGGAATATCAAGCTGTCAATTTTTTTGGTTGATATACATGGGCTTCAACCTACAATCCAAATTTAATGTCCTGTTATATATTTCCTCACTATTTTTCTTTTCTTTTTTAATTTGATTTATTTAAGAAGATCACACATATTAATGTTTATAAATTTCTATACAAATTAACGTTAACTCAATACCAAATCACGTGAATGGAAAGCAAGTTTAGAATTAATATTGCTTAACTTTTTACAAAGTGCTTAAATTATAAAGACAAAACTTAAAGAAAGATAAGGAGCATATGTATATGGAAAGATAAGGAATGAAAAAATGTAAGTCTTGCATGGGGTTAAATTTTTACCTGGGTAAAGAAGACAAGGGCAGTGATAAGTTTGATGGACCTAAAGAACATTCTTAGGAGTAAGAAATAGCTTGAAGCCCAATTGAGCAATGTCTCTTCTCTCTGTTTCTTTGGCAGCCGGCAGAATCTCTGGAAGTATGGAAAGCCGCCGATGAAACTTCTCTGACCACACAAGACGAGACTTCCAATCCAAGTTGAGAGTGACCACAGTCCAACTCTTAAAATCCACTTCTTTGGGTGGTGAAGTCTCTGACTCATTAACCTCGCCACCTATTATTGTGAATTTATGACATAATAAAAAACGCAAATAAAATTAACCAAGATAATACAAATCAATGATTAAATAATATTTAAGTCTGTTTAACCTATATTAGTTTTCATATTGTTATTATAAAGCTAGTATTTGTCTGAAATTGGACCCAAATGTTTTGGTGTCCACGTTTTACAGTTTTGGCCATCGTAGTTATGACAAGAAAAAGAGACATTTGTATCAGCTATCGTAGTGATATTAATACCATATAGTATATAATAATAATAATAAGTATAAGCAACCAATAAGTGGTTGCGAAAAGAAAATAACGTATATGACAATCAATTTTGAGATATATTTTGCATACGTGACGATCGACGGATTTTAGTTGTACTTGAAACCTGTCGGCTCTATATTTCACTAAGAGTACTGAATTTTTGTTCTCTTCTTAAGTAATGATTCTTTTATTTCAGCGATGAAAGGACTGAATCACATGCATGCAACAATATCTATGTTTTTACAAAATAATGTCATGCTTTATTAAAGAAATTAATAAAACATGTACATATTTAATTGCTAAAAATTCATCTAGTTCAGCTTTCGATAGTTTAAGCAGTGAAACTGTGGTTTCAACGTTGTCAAAACCAGCTGTGAATAATGAGAAAGAAAAGGTTCTGCGTCTTGTAGTACAACTTTTTTTAAAATGATCCTGAACCAAGAAAGACTACAAACTTAAGTTGTGTCGTCTATTAATCATTTAAGTTGTTTCTATGTTAAAGAACTGTCAATTTATTGGTTTGTTACTTTAAATTTAAGAAATACAAAAGGCAAATTAAGTTCAGTGGATGTAAAAATTCCAGCAACCAATGGTTTCAAATTATATAGTTTCAAAATTCAAATCACTCACAAAAATATGTTCTATTCTCTTTTGTTTGTAAAAAAAGGTTAGCTATAAATATATTCAAATGCATGTAACATATATAGTTGAGGAAGCATATATTTATATATATACAGAGTGAAATGGATAGGTAGATATAGAAAGATTGTCTTTAATTACATGATCATGCATGTGTATAACATATATAAATGAATGTAAATGCATGTTTGTATATATACACACTTACACGGTCGGGAGTTCCAGTATGAGAAGCAGAGGCGGAGTAGTATCCAGCGACGCCGTCATCCAGGTGTCCTACTTCAGCGCCGTCGATAGACGGTATTAGAGTATCGCAGATCGCAACCAGAGATTCCATCTCACGCGCCGTCAGTGAGTTCGCATAAAGCGTTTTCGTTTCATCTTGCTGCCGGGGACTTCCAAATTCGACGTCAAGTTTTGCTTCCATCGAATCTTTATGAAGACTGCTTTTGTTTTGATATTCCATTAACTCAAGAATGGTTTTTGTTATTGTGACTGGTAAAGAATGTGTTTTATGTGTTTATATAGAGGGACAATGGCTAATTATACATGCACATTTATTAAATTAAATATATACAAATGGAATGTGTAGTATTTGGACAAGTCAGTTATGCGTGAACCATATCAAATTTGGTACCAGCAGGAAAATTCGGATACCGGCAAGAACACAGGATTGGTCTCAACTATTCACCAAACTATTAAACTAATTCAATTATCTATTAGCACAGTGTCTTCTTAAGATTGATATATATGTTTTCTGTAAAAATAATTGAGTTGTGTATTTTTATCGACCATCTTGGTATATTATCTCAGAGATTTGTAGATTATACACTAAGAGGTACATCCACCTCATATGAAAAATAATTAAAACTCAATTAAAAGTCAACTCATAGAAAAGGCAACCATAACCTTTTAAAGGAATGGGACTGATCTCATAACACATTTGTTTGATACAAACCAAATTGGGGTATATATATACGTATAATTATTTGTGTATGTATCGCAAATCTACTCCACATAAATGACAATGAGAGGATGACGATTAGCCAATATATTTATGATGAAATATTTTTCTACAAAAAGGAAAAGATATATGAGTACTAGGGGATGTACGCGCTGCCCGCGGAATATTGTTTTATTATTGCTAAGAACATGATTTTTGGATAATGTAATTATTTTGTCATTTTTATTTGTTAAAAACATTATTTGGTATTTTTAATGTGTTATGTAGTAGTAAGTGATAGGTTAATATATTTTGTGTTTGTTTTTTTTGAATAATGTGTTATTGTGTGTACAGTAGTACTTGTTAATAGTGAAGTGAACCTCTAATGTAAAAGAATATTGAATTTCAATAACTTTGCATCTATGCATTTGTTGATTAATTCTAAGATTAAAGGTTTTAACGTCAAAATTGTATTGTATTTTTTCATATTTTTGAAAATTAAAACTTTTAAGATATTTTTTTTCCTCTTCCCATATTTTGACTTGAACCGTCACCGTCTATGTAGTTCGTTACCTTTCTGGTGTGCGGTGCTTCTCACCATCACCGAAAAAAGACTCACTTCTTTCTCTTGTTTTTCTTTAGATTCTTCACCTGTGAGATTATATGGTATTTGTTGTAGATCAGATTTCTGAGTTTTCAGTTGTTCGGTTGATTCTCACGGTATTGTAGGCTGTTCCAGTCAATACTGATTGCTCATCTTTTTCTTTAGATTTCAGCTGATGTTAGGAATTGCATCTCTTTGGTTGGGTCAGAGTTTAGTCGTCTTTGATGTTTTATTTGTCGTCGTTGGCTTACCGTCAATAGTCTTTGCTCGTCTTGGTTTTCAAGATCTAGTTTTTGGTGTTCTGACTTCTATGCTCTCTTTCATAACTCGAGGGTGGCTCCATAGTTTGCTGATTTCGTTTCGTCTCTCTTTCCCTCACTATTCTCGCATCTCTTTGCAGCTTTCATCGCATCTCTAGTGGCTCTCCCTTTCACCATGTTTGCCACTCGAGGCTTATATAATGTTTTCGTTCGTGTATGCTATGTGGGCTTGGAAGGTAATTTTTGGTCTCAAGTTTAGTTTCTGATTTTTTGGTGGTTGTCTTCCATTCTCCATTCCTCAAGTTGTTTCTTTTCTTTCCATGTTTCCTCTGGTATAGGTGTGCGGAGTTAGTTTTTTTGAGCTTTGGTCTTTTCTATCCAGAGCTTTGTGTTTTTTCACTTGCATGGTCGTCTTGTATGTTCGTGTTTAGTTTATGAGATGTTTCTTACCTTTTAGGTACTGGTTGTGATTCCGGTGCTTTAAGCATATATCTTCCTGTTTCTTGGTGGCTTTGGCCTTTCGATTATTATTCTCCATCTAGCTCGTTTTCTTGGTTATTTGTGTTGGTGCTCTAATTTCTTATTCTTAGTTTGATTATTAATAAATATATAATTTGTAAATAAAATAAGAAAAATTAGTAAAAAAATAATAAAATGGTGAAAGTTTATGTATTTTTAGTTATTAATAAATTTAAAATTTAAAATATATTTATATTATTTTATTTATTTCGGACCAATAAGTGCGAGAAGGATTAGATAGTACACAATTAGAAATTTATGGAGTAAATTGTAATAATTTAAAAGAAGAAAGATTTAAAATACAAAAAAAAAACATGAAGACACATGTCAACAAACCCCATTTCCACATGTCATAAAAAAAGGAAAAACTAACTTTATATATATAAATTTTTATTCTTTTATTTTGTTCAGAGCTTTTATAATCAAGGCTATGAATGGTTTAAATGTTTCCATTATACTAGTTACAGGCTAAATAGTTTATTCACGACGCGTAGAAGTAGTTCCAGTGACGTAAGTGTTGCAATATGAAGTGATCATCTCATGGTTTTAAAACATTGTTTGCAATACTCAATTAAAAGTCAACAATTTTACAAATATTTTGACCTCCACGTTTGATGACAAAAAGCTGATTCTAATGATGAATAAACGTCTTAAATTTTTTTGATATTACGTTGGAAGCCCTCGAGGCTGAATCATACATGTGAATGCTGCTAGATATGTGACTCAAAATAAAAGAAGTAATGATAAAGCATAATTTTGAATGATTGGGAGTATTTGGTGATAATGCTAAAACAAATTGACAATGTTAATATGATAGAATCAATAAAAGTCCAGAGATCAAGAAAGGACACAAGGACTGCATGATATGAGTATCAAACTGGACCCAATGAAAAAAAAAAACAAAAGAATTGAATGTCAGTACAGTTAACAATACCTGTCCTCCATAATTGTATCATTCATTAAGCTTCTGATTTTCTCCCAGATTTAGAGTTTATTTTCCCTCTTTTATGTAAACTAATACGTGCATTGATATCATCGATTGTCCAATCTCCAATGCAAGTTGACGTTGGGGTAGATGGAATTTAATAGAAATGTAGTGTTTCGTTCTTCATATATTATCATTACTAGGGCCGGCGTCCGCGCTGCGCGCGGATTACATGTTTAATAAAAATCAGGTGAATTAAAATTGTGTGTTTTTTGGTTTCTGAAAGGATAAGTTAAGTTTTGTTTTTTTATACAGGGGAGAAGTTCGAAACGGTGATCATTTTTTTTTAAAAACAACTGTAAGTATGAATAATAAATAGTTTTGAGGAATTCGATATTTGAATGAGAAAATAATCTTTGTGTGTGACAATTTAATTGACGTAGGAAGTGGTAACGTAAATGTTTTAAAAGTTGACTGGTGGTGTTTGCTATGAGGCTTAAGATAGCAGTTTATTCCTCTTTTGGAAGCGTTGAATGATATCAATTTCGTTGTTAAAGTAGAAGCGCGTTCCAGGTGTTGCTGTGAGTGATAGTTTTTCTGAAAAAGGCAAATATTTGTTAGCATTTAGTTTTTTGTAAAGTTTATGTTTAGTTTATTACCTTCATGTATCCGTGGAATGATACTTGTGATGATTACGACTTGTTTTTTCCTTGTTGATATGCGATTTAACTCCCTGAAATTAGATGCCTCCTTGTCCCATAAAGTTAGACGTACCAATTTCGATCTACAAATAATTATTGTATTAGATTTTGTTTAGTTGTAAACCAATTATTACTTAATAAAAAGTTTGTACCTGTCTAAACGTAATCCAATGATGATTTTTGAATCTGTGTAGTGGTTATATAAATCACTTCCTTGGATGAGGCAAATGCGGCCAACAACATCTGTAGGAATAATTTGGTTGTTTGGAAAAAAATTAGGATTTATTTTTGTGTGAGAGAGTTTTTGTTTTTTTTTTACCTGGTAGGAAGTTGGTTTCACTTGCTAAGCTGATCAACTGGGTGTAGCGTTGTGGCCGGAATATGTATGAAGGAATCGGTGCAATGTTTTCTTGAATCAGTGTAATAGTTGTTGTTTCTTTGATATTGATTATGTATGGTTGATCGGTAAGCCTGTAACGTTGGTTATTGGGGAGGAGATTAAAATATCTAATGTGATAAATTTTCCCTTCTTCGAAGCGTTGGTACATTGTGTCAGACGTAGAAATAGGTACCTTCCCCTCTATTTTTTGTTCCTGTTTAGTGGTTAGAAGCAATCATTTGAAATATAGTTGGAATAATTAAAAATATGAATTTTAGACAAACCTGGATGTCAAGACATATGAAAGTTGTCCCTAGGAAAGCATCTTTATTTTTGTGATTTGTGATGGGCCAGACCCTAAGGATCCTAACGATTATTGGATGAGGTTCGAGAGTGTTGTCCTAATTGCTTTGATCTTGTGGTGCATGTGCTACATAGATAAGAATGAGAATTAGTATTTTTTTGGCAATTTTGTTTAAATTTTTTTTTTTGAAGTGAACATAGTTAGGGTGTGTTTTTTTTAAGTATTGTCATGGTTTTTTTTAAAGTTTAAGTAGGCCGGGCCATAATTATAGGTGGTAGTAGTAAATTTGTTGGGTGGGTTTGATAGTAGAATTTAGTTTTTTATAGAAATTTACAGGGACTGTGTGTGAAATGAGGGGGTTTTGTTATCTTGGGCGTACTATTTTAAGATCAAAGGGAACTTAGGCGGTTTGCACATTGTTATAGAAAACAGTTGAAATAAAAAATTGTCTGAAATAATAGAAAATGCAAAAGAAAATAGTTTGACAGTTGAAATAAGTAATGGGATGGGCTGGAAAATTTTTTAATCTGGCCCAACAGCAAAGAGACGGAGACAGCAATTTCGTGAGCGAAACCGGTTAACGGGCTGGGCTGCAATTACGATTTGTTGGTCTGGGTTATCAGTGACGTGGCAGAATGAATGGCTGAGAATATTTTGCCTATGTGGCATCCTTTATAACATCCAAAATTAGTAGCTTTTATATAGTGGGATATATCCCTAATGCTCGTTAAATTATTGCGCAGAAATAGACGTTTTTGATTTTTAGATTTTGGTTTTTGGTTTTTAACTTTTAGATTTTGGTTTTTGATTTTCAGTTTTTGGTTTTGCTTTTTGTTTTTTAATTTTGGTTTTGCTTTATTCTTAGTATTTTTTTATAAAATAAGCAATACATTGTTTTAAAATAATTTTTTTTTAAATTGCCATTAAAATTTATCAAAATATAGTGGCTGTTATTTAAAATAAAAACATCACCATGTTTTAAATTATTTTATTTTAAGTGTTATACTTAAATATAATTAATAAAATATCTATAAATTATAAAAATTAAAATATTTAAAATTTTGAAACTATTTATAAATTTTGTTACATAAAATATTTTTCATTTTTTAGAACTTGAATGGCTATTTTTCAAATTAATATAATATATTATATTAATAAAATATTTTAAATTTTATAATTTTTAGTTGTTGTTTATTATGTATAATAATATTATTCAATAATTTATTTATAGATATTAAGAATTAATTGGCTACAACTAATACTAAAATTATCTATATTTATTTACATATATGAAACACATAAATTATTTTACATTAATGTTAAATGATAAAAAAAAAATTGTATGGAAATTTTATCTTTATGAAAATATTATTTACTTTATTATTAATTAAAATATAGTATTTTATACAAAATAAAAAAAAAATCATTTTTATATTGAAAACCCACAAAGGTTGGTTTTTACATTTTCTTCACAAATTGGTTGAAATTTTGAAAAACTAGTTTTCCTAAATTTTAGGGAATCTATTTGTTAAAGAAAGTTGACTGGCAAGTGAAATGGTTTTTACAAAAATAAAAATTAAAAGATAAAACTTGATTGGATAAAAAATAATTTTTACAAAAGCAAAAACTAAAACAAAAACTACAAACAATCAATCTTCCAAGTGAATTATTATTATTTTTTTTTTTGCAACTTTTTTTCTATTTAAAGCATGAGAAAAAAATAAAACAGGCTAGCCAAGCCTTAGTGTTATGGGCTACAGCCCAGTGAACAACACATCAAGTTACAAAATAAGACCAAAAACGGGGTTACGTTACTGAATAGTCGCTTTCTATTACCTTCCAGTGATGCAATCTAGGTGGAGGATTGAATCCAGAATTGATACATGGTAGAAGCTGCAACAGGATTTGCATCACGAAGGCTGTTGATTCTGTTCCTAATAGTTCGATCCATTGTCGCAGCTAAGGAGTCTACCGAACGGTAGTTTTGACGATGGAGTCTCGAATTCCTCTCAACCCAGAGAGAGTAGATCGCAAGCTTCCAAACCAAGCAACATAATCTCTTATACCACACTGGCCCCGTGAGTGATAGTAACGCCGAGATCATCAAACCCCAAGACAACGGCATGGTTAGACCAAGGCGCATGGAGAATCTACGCCAGAGAGAGGCAGAGTAAGAGCATTCGAGGATGAGGTGATCACGCGATTCAGCTGTAGTGGAGCAAAGCAGGCAATTTGGGTCCACATTCAGACCCCATTGTAGGAGCCGATCTTTAGTTGGGAGGCGATTGAGAGTAGCTAGCCACGCCATGAAGTTGTGCTTTGGGATTCCGCCTTTACTCCAAATGATGTGGTTCCAAGGTACTTTGTTGCCATGATTCTTGAGTAATCTGTAAATTCCACCAGTGCTATATTTTTCCCAAACTGTATTGTCTACACTCCAAATTATAGAATCCGGCTCTGTCGTCAAAGTGAGAGATGAAAGTAATGCTTGAACCGTAACCTGCTTATCGGATCTTGCAGGTCTAACTCGCCACGTTCCATTCTGGTAGATGTCTTGGAGGGAAGCAGCTTGAGGAATGCCCATTGAGTTGGAGATAGAGGGTGACAAGAACGCTGAAATAGCACCCAGATGAGACCAGTTATCAGACCAGAATCGCACAGAGGCTCCGGAGCCCACTCTGACATGGATCCAGTTGAAAGCTAAATTCCTAAGGCCAAGCAGTTTTTTGACCAGCCATGGGAAACGCTGCTTCGGTTTTATTACCCAGAACCTAGAGAGATCACCTCGAAGGATTTCTTCGATGAACCACGCAACCCATATGGAGCCTGAGGATTTAAAGAGAAGCCAGATGAGTTTTAGTGTGCAGGCTTTGTTCCAGGCTCTTAGATCTCTACAGCCCAATCCTCCTTCATCCTTTGAGAGCGTTACAGTTTCCCAAGCTACCTTTGCTGAATGGCCAGCTTCAGACGAGCCATGCCAAAGGAAAGAGCTACAGAGGGAGTCGATCTTTGTGATGCAGGCTTTGGGTAAAATGAAGGTTGAGGTCCAAAAATTAGTGATGCCATTGATAACCGTATTCAGCAGTAAGAGTCTTCCTGCATATGACAAGGTGCGCGCACTCCAGGAGTTGACTTTGCTCTTGATGAGTTGGATCAACGGGGTGCAATGGTGCATAGATAGCTTCTGAGACAGGAGGGGGACGCCTAGATAACGGACAGGGAGAGTGGCAACAGATAGCTGACACGACTGGGCAATAATGTCAACTTGATCCTGAGGGACTCCACAAGACATAAACGAGGTTTTTTGGAGGCTGATCTTAAGGCCAGAATGCGCAGCAAACTCATCCAAAATAGCTAGAATTGCTTGGACAGAGCTCAGTTTGCCGTCCGTGAATATAAGGAGGTCGTCGGCGAAGCAAAGATGAGTGAGCTTTGAGGATGAGCATTTGGCATGATAGCCGAATTTCCCTTCCTCTGCACCTCTGTTCAAAAGCTGAGAGAGACAGTTCATAGCAACAACAAATAGGTAAGGAGAGAGAGGGTCACCTTGCCTAAGTCCACGACGCCCTTTGAAAAATCCTTGCACAGCCCCATTGTAACCGATTGTGTAAGATGGAGTGCAGACACAAGTTTTCAACCAGTGAATGAAGATTGGCGGGATCTGTAGAGTGCTCAAGCAGATGAAAAGGAAGTCCCAATTTAGAGTATCAAACGCTTTTGCTATATCAACTTTCAAGGTGAGTCGGGGAGGACCAAACTGCTTGTGGTAGCCATCTACTACATCAGTGGCTAAGATTGTATTTTCAACAAGAAGACGGCCTTGCACAAAAGCAGTTTGGTTGGGAAGGATAAGTTCTGAAAGAATGGGCTAAAGCTTGGCAACAAGTATTTTTGAGATTGCTTTGTATAAGGTGGAGCAGCAGGAGATAGGGCGGTAGTCAGTAACGGCTGAGGCACCCGGATGCTTGGGGACAAGGGAGAGGATGGTGGAATTTACAACTGCAGGCAGGAAACCAGTTGAGAAAAAAGTACCAATGGAGGAGAGGACTTCATGGCCAATGATTGCCCAAGAAGCTTTAAAGAAGCCAGATGTGAGACCATCGGGGCCTGGAGCCTTATTTGGGTTGAGTCTGAGGAGGGTCTTGGTGATTGTTTCTGGTGATGGCAAAGCAGACATAGTGGCGGTTTGTTCAGGAGAGACACAGAATGTCAGAATAGAAGCAAACCATTGGGGAGTGGAGATCGTGATCGGAAGGACGTCTGGTGCTAGAATACTCTTAAAGTGTGAGATTGCAAGCTCACCCATAGCAACAGGGTCTGTGATCAGTGTACCATTTGGCAGAATGAAGGATCTGATGGCATTAACCGCAGAACGGACCTTCCATATCCGATGAAAGTAAGAGGTATTTAAATCTCCTTCACCTAGCCAATTAATACGCGATTTTTGCCTGAAATACGCCTCCTCAATGGCCCTGAGAAATTCCCATTTATCATGGAGCTCTTTCTCCTTTTCAAACAACAACATAGTAGGTGACTGAAGAGCTTCTGCCTGCACAAGTTGCAACAAACTATTAGCTATAATCACTCTCTCCTGAATTTTAGAGAAATTTGCAAAATTTAAATCTTTGAGCACTCGTTTTATTTGTTTCAGTTTCCAGCATAGCTCTCCGAGAGTGGAAGCAATGCTACCGGCCTGAATCCAGAAGTCCTCCACAGTAGGCACAAATTTTGGGTGTTTGGTAAGGTAGTTGAAAAACTTGAAGGGTTTGGTACCAGCTATGGGTAAAAGGGAGGCTAGATCGAGGATGCAAGAGGAGTGGTCTGAGATGTTGGGGGAATGGAAATTAGCTAGGCTGTGGGGAAAGGTGGAGATCCAAGGTTGATTTACCAGTTGCCTATCAAGTTTCTTCGCAATAGGTTGAGTGGGACATTTGTTTGACCAAGTGTTTAAAGGCCCTTGAAAGCGCAGATCAAACAAGCCCACTTGCAAGAGGCAGTCAGCAAAATCAATCATAGGAGGAGTGAAGGCGGCTTCTGAGGTAGAGGAGTGTTCAGATGGGTGAAGGATTTGATTAAAATCCCCTCCCACCGCCCATGGAACAGCATCTAGAGAGAGAGTTTGATGGGTTGTTAGGAGGTCCATCCAGAGATCTGTTCGTTCTGCAACCGTATTAGCTGCGTACACCGCTGTATATACAAACTTCAGAGAAGAGCTTATCGTGACTTCGCAAGTAAGGGTTTGACGGGTTTGGTATAAAAGATTTATGACAGCAGGGTGTTTCCAAATGATGATAATACGTCCATCTTCATCAGAGGCATGATTAGAAGCGAAACTCCAACCCGGGCATAGTTTTTGCATTAGAGAAGCCAAATTTTGTTCCTTAATGTGTGTTTCCAAAAGTGCACCAAAAATGAGATGTTGAGATGTCAGCCATTGACTAAATGGCGAGTGCTTGTCCGGATCATTAATGCCACGGACATTCCAAAAAGATAGTTTAGTACTCATAGGGAGGGTTGAGGAGGAGTACCATCAGAGATGGAGTCCTCAGGGTTAATGAGAGCTAAGGAAGAAAATGGGTTTGAGGTGGTAAGGGACGAAGGGGGTATGGAGGGGGATATTATTTGGGTGGTTGAAGCCTTCCAAGAAGCAGAAGACTTATCAAAAAAAGAAGGGGGGAGGGAAATAAGAGGGGAGTTAAAAGAGGCGGCTTGCTTTTTGGCTATAAAAGAGTTGGATAAGGGCGCGTGCACAGCTGCAAGACTGACCACAAAAGAGGCAGGGACAGGGTCGGAGGTGAAGGAGAGGGTAGGGAGGCTTTGAGGGAGGGGAGAGGATGGAGGTGAAGGGGGAGGAGTGGAGGAGGAAAGGGTATGGACAGGTAATAAAGGTGAGTTGGAGGGTAAGGAGATAGGAGGGAGGGCAGAAAACGTGAAAGGCAGGGCAGGGGGATTATTTAACGCAATTGTACCAGGAACAGTGGGCATCACATTATCAGAGAAGGGGAGAAGAGTATCAGTTATGTAGTCGACAGCTGCTTGAGAGTCACTATCTAGCTGAGGAGAAGTAGCAGCTGTAGGATTGGCTGATATGAGTACCGCTTCAACTGGATTATCTCCTTCTGTAGTATGAGGCTCCATCGTCACATTTGAAGAATAACCCCGTAGGTTAACAGATGGAACTGGAGCAGGTGGAACAGGAGCAGGTGGAGGTGCACCACCATTATCCTCAGTGGGAGCTTCATCCTTCGCAGGGGGGTAGATACAGTTCTTTGTTATGTGCCCAATACGGCGACAGTGAGTACATGAAGGAGGCACCCAAGGATAATCAATTCCCACAGTAATGATCTCGCCACTTTCTCTTACTAGTTCACCTTCAGAAGGAAGTAACTTGGTAAGGTCAGCCTCAACTTTTACATGCGCTATGTTCAAGCTTGAGACATTTTTGGTGTAGTCATCCGTCTCTATGGGTTCTCCAACTAACCCTGCAGCATGACTTAGACCTTCTTTTGTGCGCAGATCAAAAGGAATGCCACGGAGGTGAGCCCAGAGTGGAATTGAGGCTATTTCCGGGTAGGCTTCTGATGCATTGCTGCCCCATTGCGAGACATAGAACATTGAGGTATCCACATACCAAAGTTTTTTTTCCAATATTTTTGTTCTGATGTAGTCATTTGGAACTCTTACTAACATGGAGTGCTTCAAAGGTTGGAGATGAATTTCAAGCTTTGAGCCTTTACCCCACATGTAGTTTAGAACACTTTGTATAGGACCATAATCAGGCATTTTACCTAAAAATGACCCAACAACATATTCTTTATGCAGAGCAGCGCCTCTTTCGAAGACTACATCAGGGATATGGACTCGAGGCTTGCCATCAGAGGAGAGGGTAGTAGGAGCCAACCGCTTTAGGGAACGATCAGAAAGAAGTTTTGCTTTTGCAGCATAGGTTTGGGATTGATGAGGTAGGGGTTTAGAGTGGGTATTAGTCTTTTTAGTGTGGTTAGTAGGAGGGTCGGGGTTCTGGGTTTCTGTGGAGGCTGAAGGAATAGCGGGGCGCATAGCTTCAGTAGAGCGTGGAGGGACAGGTGGGAGGGAAGGCATCAACGGAGGGGGAGGGAGAGAGGAGGAAGTGAAGCTACGAGGTGGAGCAGAGGCATGGTTAGTAAGGAGGGGGGAGGAGTGCTTGGGGGGAAGAACAGTGAGAAGGGGTCCAACAGTTTTCAAGACTGCCATAGTTTCAGATCTAGAAATAGTTTTGGTGAAATCCACAGAATCTTCCATGGTAACATCAGAGCCAAAAGGAAGATTTGTGGTAGTAGATGTTTGATCTTTAGCTGGCAAAATAGTAGATCGAAAAAAGGTTTGAGGGTGAACAGTGGAATGAATAGTGATAGGAGATGAAGATTTAGCAGGGGAAGAGGAGAGGGGGGGAAAGTCACCAAAGGCCAAGGGATGGGGGTCAGGGGGGTCAAGGGGCTTGAGGGGAGGAGGTTCACCAGGAGTAGACGACGACGGATTCAGGACGGAAGCTAGACCAGACGGGGAGAGCCAGGGATTCTCTCCAAAGGACATTTTTATCAATTTTTCCTCCAAGTGAATTATTTACATTCAAAGTTTATGACGTAAGCAGTTCGAAAGATAGACCTACAATCATAAGTGCGGGTATGATTATCGAAAATTCCGAGTTCGGATTTATAATTTCATATCAAACCGAGTTCGGATTTATAATTTCATATCAAATCATTAAGTTTTTTTTTTCTTCTTCTTCTTCTTATTCAGTAATATATACCAACCATTTTAATTTTTATGATGGTTATCTCTAAATCCTTCTGATTTTAATGTTTTATGTAATGGAATATATAGAGTTTAAACTTTAATAATTTTTTGTCAATAACCAAAGTCATCTTTAGATTGTATTTCAAAATAATTTCCACCTTTCGGTAAGAAATCAAATATAACTATAATAAATCTTTATAAAGTAACACTTGATCAATTAAGACACTATAAAACAACACGTTTTGTTGATTCATTCAACCTTTAGGGGGAGAACATACGCCGAAGAGACTTGATTTATTGGAAGCATTATCGTGTGAAATCGACTCTGATGTGCCGAGACTGCTAATGAACAGCTCGTAAGTCCCAATCCACCGACATCACAGTTCCAAGAAGGTATATCTACAAATTCCTTATATATTAATTGAGAAACATTACAACATTATTTTGTATTCACGTGTCACCATGAAAATGAGATTCAGAATTCTTAGAAAAATAAGTTTGTCCATCTTAACTTATATATATATATTTTTAAATTAACTATCAAAATGATAAATAATGTACAAAAGAATATTCTCACACTTTCCTTAAATAAAAGTTACGAAATTACCTAATATGATTAACGTATATATGACAATTAATGATTTTGAATAATAAATATTTGATAACAATTTTTGTATCTTAGCTCTTTTTTTGTTTAATCTTATATTATTAAAATATACTAAACAATCACATTAACCATATAATAAAAATAATTTTTTCTTATATGTTATATTTTAAATTTTAAAACAACTATAAATTACTAAAAACATTAAATGTCTCACACTAAAATTAGTGATCAATGGTTTAATTTTTTTTGTAATAACAAGATACAAATGATCATAAATCGTATGAATATGAGTCTCATTTAATAGACATTCATATTATATATTAATATAGTTTAAAGTTAAACTATATAACATATAAAAATAAATAAATATTTTAATTTCTAATTTGTATTGAAAAAAATATCGAAACTTTAATAAATTACTAAAAACGTTAAATGTCTCACACTAAAATTTAGTGATCAATAGTTTAACTTTTTTTGTAATAACAAGATACAAATGATCATAAATCGTATGAATATGAGTCTCATTTAATAAACATTCATGTTATATATTAATATAGTTTAAAATTAAACTATATAACATATAAAAATACATAAATATGTTAATTTCTAAATTTGTATTGAAAAAATATCGAAACTTTAATATTTCAATTTTGAAATTTGCATTGAAAAATTCGCACATTAGAAATTTTGTGTTTATCATATGAGCATGGATTCTCAATAATAAATATTTATATTAAAATTTTGTGTTTATCATATGAGCATGGATTCTCAATAATAAATATTTATATTAAAATTTTGTTATATACAATATAAAATAAATAAAATGATTATTTTGATTTATTTACCAAAAAAATATCGTAAATAAACAAGAGATATTGTTTTGATTTATGTGCTTACTCTAAATTAATTATATACGTAAATAAACACAAATAAATAATAATATATAAAATTATTTTTATATATAACGATCATTCCACGCAATTGCGTATGTCTTAACCTAGTACGGTGTATATCATAAGCAACTTATCGATTTAGTTGTTATGCATTAATGCATATAATGTTCTAAAGCTAAACCATAGATACACAAAGTCTCATTAGTGGCTTCTACCATAAGTATTATCACCTTCCCACGATACAAACAATATTGCACAAACGACTCTGTGTCCCTGCACCGATCAAATGCCAGAGGGACATTTAGGCATCTGTGTCCCTGTAATGATTTATGGGTAAAAAACAATTCGTCCTTTAGGCATCCAAATACATAAGATCGGGCCTGGGGACAGCATAATAGTTTTAGAGTATAATGTGTTGCTTCTGTAAGATGCAAATAGATAAGATAAATTTACACTGAGGATTCAAACATTTAGGCAACTAAATACTAATACAACTCTCTTTATATTCACGCGGGTGATTATTTCTCCAAATATCTTTGTACAACCCAAACGCAGACGCGGGTTTCAACAACGTTTGTGAAACGCAGGCACTTATAAATTCTACGACAATCCGATCTGCCGATCTAATCCTAAGCCAATATTCTCTTTGGTTTCCACTAATTAATTACCGGTTTAATTAATCGAAATATTATACTTCTCAACTCTTGTACTTTTCTGCCAACAGTACATGTTAGCATATGTCACAAGAAGAATGACACTCTCATCTTAGAAAAATAAAAGAACAACAAGAATGACATTCCCCTTGTCCAAACAACAACCACATGGACTTGATTTGCGCGAGTTTCAACAAGTTCTTTTGCCCACATGTGCTTATCTGATCTATCCTAGCCACATATCCAGCACTACCTTCTTAATCTTAAGAAATTGTTATGACCATTTCTAATAAAGCTCAAAAAGGTCTTTATTTACAAGAAAACACAAGCATTTCATGAAAATTAGGTAGCTTCCAGATACTCAAAGTTTTTGGTCTTATACGATATATATATATATATATATATCTTCCATTAATTAAGAAATCATTATGTTCTCTGTGCTTTGGTTCATAGTTTTGCATCCCACGATTGCTCATTTGAATCAACCATCTTTCTTAATTCTACTAATGTTATTGCCTTCAGTATATCCCATTGGACCACAACCATCACCTCCAAAATTGTTCTCATGGATGTTTTTATTCTTTATGCTCTCTTTATCTGAGGATTATCTCTCGAGACTGATGAACTGGTTCATTCTTCTTTCACAGCCCCATTAAATCTATTTTTGTTTCAAATCTTATCTTCTCTGTGAAAATGTAATCAGTGACAGACTGACAGACACTGAACTTAACCTTTTTTTTTTTTGCTTAACCACAGTGAACTAAACATGGCCCGTGCATAACCAAAATACTAAAATAATGTCTGCGATCTTCACGGGACTTAGAGCATGATTATTAGAGAGTTCTTAGGATGAGGTTCTTAGCGGAATATAAAAATCTGTCTCTTAATTTTTAACTAAACAAGCTAAGAACCGGCTCTTAAATAAAAGTTTTAAGAACCGGTTCTTAGCTTTTTTAGTTAAAAGTTAAGAAACGGATTCTTATATTCCGTTAAGAACCTGACCCTAAAAACCATCCAATAATCATGCTCTTATTTTCCTAATGTTATCGATGCGAAATAAATAAGAGATATTTGTTGAGCTTTCGAGATACTTTCTCCGTTTCAACGTATATATAATATTTTAAGTAATTTTTGTTATTTTATAATAAATGACGTTTTTATGTATCTAGGTAATTTTACCTTTATTAAATTGGTGTAACCAATTACATTTTGGTATTTATGTTTATAATTTAAAATATACTCAAATTGTTAATGTAATTTTGAGAAAAAAATAGATTTCTTAATATATGTGCATTGATGCAAAAACATCGTCTACTATAAAATATAGGATATTTTTTATTAATAGATATTTTGTGGAAGAAAAAAACTGTTGCACCTTAAAAGACTGCAAAATACCACTATATACATTTACATACATTGGTAAAGAATCTATACCATGAACTGTACACGCCTGTCTATTATCACAGAAATAGAACCAGGTTCACTTTAAAGTGATTTAATTTAATTTGACACAAAAAAAAGAAGTGATTTGATTTAATTTGATTATTTTTAATTAGAAAGAACTTCAACTTAAAAATTCGGTGATCATTAATGTTTACAAATATAATAAAACCTTATGAATATCCTATGTTGTGAAGACTAGATGTTACTAATTTTAGGAATATGATTAATTAAATTACGGAGCATTTTAGAGAAAGTAGTTAACATCACTTTTCTCTTTTCGACATGTTTCTTCATAGATGAATGCTAAACATCTCTAACCTAACACTAAAAATCTATTTAATATGATTTCATACAACATTTTTTTAATCCAACATGATTTCATACAACATTTTTTCAATCCAACTCTAAAAGTCACAATATTTTAGTGTAATACTATATATTTATATTCAGTACATTAAACACTATTCACTTATGTTTATTAATAAAATATATAACCAAATAAATGATGAATAAGAGAACAAATACATATCAAATGATAAATTAAATATTTATAGTAAAATATTATATGTATTGAAATAATAGATATGTATTTAAATATTATTATATATCTAGTAAATATTTTATTATAATGTGTTTTATGTAATATATTACATTATATTTATCTATATTTAAATATTAAATTAAAAAAAATTAATTTAATAATATAATAATATATTTAGAGTGAAGTTTGGTATTGTGGTTAGAAAATATTTTTGTAGTGCTGATTGAAGTTGGATGCTCTATGTGCCTAAGTGCCTAGCCACTCTTTTACAATGTCACTACCTAGACTATACATATGGCATTGATTGGCAAATAATTTGCAAAAATATTATGTTCTTTATTATTTAATTAAATAATTATTAAAAAATATTTTAAAACTGTAAATGCTTTCTAAATATATTTTTTTTGAAGAAAAAAAAGGTTAAACCCGGATTTATTAAAGACACAGATCTAACCTCCGGGTGGGAGGTGCAGCCCACAACAAGCTCTCTCCCGGGTTTTCATACAGACGTATCCGCAGCCATGGTGAGCAGAACAATGTGACTTAGTTTTCGCAGTAGGAGGATCGAACTTGGAATGTGTTTGCATCTAAAGCCCGTCCACTACCACTGGACCACAAAGCCCGCTCAAAATACTATTTTTTTTTGAAGAAAAAAGGGTTAAACCTTTCTAAATATTTTTAACCAATGCTTTCTAAATATTTTTAACCAATGCTTTTATAAAATTTGTTTGATAAAGATCATGAACCGAACCGCATGAACTACTTCCACCGGAGAAGAACATTACCTAAATGAAGAGGGGCGAAGAAATGTGGAGAACAACCCATCTCGCATCACCACCACCTAAACACGAGGAGGAGACAACCGAAAACGATGAACAAGATAAAAAGAAAAAAAATGCATGCACAAGAAAAACCCACATATCCAAATAAATTCTCTTGTTCAAAATCAGACAAAGAATAGACTAATGCCATACCCCACCACTGATTCGCCTCCGCCGCCACTAGATGTCACCACCTCTGAAACTCCACCCATCCTCCAAAACAGGCCGAAGAGGAGAGAGGTGGAGACTTGTAAGTCCAAAATAAAGCGAACCTGTCAGCTACGTCGCACCTTCTCTGAGAGGAGCCGCCACTACAATGTTGCAAGGATAGAGAATTCACCAACTGCTGTCGATCTACAAATAGAGAGCCGAAGGACAACTATTTGCCAAAAAGAATATATATAACTTTTCTTGTTCTTATCATCAGAAGTTAAGAACATTTCGACGTTAGAGTTTTAGAGATAAAGCAACTAGATACATGACATGTATTCAGAGTTAAACATATGTTTATTCCAGTGCCGGTCCAACATTTTTAAATTTTTTTATGTCTTATGCGCAATTAAATTTTTGTGATGTAAATTTTTTATAATGTATATATACAGCTAAAATTATTACTTAAATTCATGATACTTTAAATGACCGGGTTCTTACCATGATTAAACCCAGTCTTTTAACTGAGGTTCTTAGCTTCGTCTAAAAGACGGTTTTTATCTTTTCTTAGATTTTAACTAAGAAAAGTTAAGAACCATCTATTAAATAAGAGATATAAGAGCAATCTCTTAGCCGAAAAGTGTAAAAAAAAACAAAAAACAAAAAAATATCAAATCATGAATTAAGAACCCCAGCTAAAAGACCATGGTTAATCATGCCCTTAATTTGCCTACACTCCGGATCCGGATCGGCTATGGGTATGTTCCAGATGATAAGTAATCAAATGTAAATATTGCAGTTCTGCATGTTATCTTTCTTCCTTTTTTTGTCAACACATGTTATCTTCTACCAAAGATATTATTATTGTTTTCTTGCAAAAAAGCTCTTATTAAAATTTTATGGGGAATTGGGGCCTATAGACATGAAAAAAACTATAATTAGGCCCCTGGTGTTTTTCCCTAACGGATGTATAGACGCCGTCGTATATATATAATATTACTGTGATGCCCTCTCATATTTACCGGCTCACCTGCTAAGAAAAAAAAAATTAAAATTTTTTAACCCCTAAAGTAAATCGTGTCCTCTCCGCTCCCACACAACCTCCACTCTCACTTTTCCCATCCGTCGTTCTTCGCACTCCACACCGCCCTGCCGCAATTCTCCTCCACCTGCTCGCCTCTGCATTCAATCCCCTCAGCATCTCCGTCGTTCTCTCTTCTGATCGTCTCCGTCTTCTCTACTACTTAACGGATTCGTCTCCGTCTTCGCTATTGCATTCCGGTCTCGGGGGAGGCAAGTTAAACCGCCGGTATCTCCAACTTCATAACGTCGCGGGTTTCTCAAATCTCCGACACCGCCGTAAGTACCACATGCTTCTTCTTTGTCTCCCTGATTTGATTGTACCATCTCGTCAAAATTAGGGTTTTTACTTGTTGTCTGTATCGTCGTGAAGGAACCGGGATACCATACTTCCGGTGCCCGAATTCCGTCCTCGGAGATCGGAATTTCTTAAATTGATTTAGGGTTTGAGTTTTCCCGGGTTCTGTGAGGGTTTCTTAAATTTAAATTGTTTCATGGCGATGCTGTGAACTATGTGGTGTAGTAATTCATATGAAGATGTGTAGAATATCATTCCTTAGAATTATCTTGTCAGTACACATAGTGTGAATTTTCAACATCTGGTTTCCATTTCAAATGTCATAGTATTCGGCAACCACTCAAACATTGTATGTAGTATCGTATAAGTTTTCATTATGCTTGATTTGTTGTTACATTGTATGTACACTATAGGTTTACATTATTCTTCAGTTGATGCAATTGGTTTTGGGTGTGGTTTGATTAGTAGGTTACGTTTTGTTTTTCCTAATATTAAGAAATGGAATAGTTTTCAGATATTCTAAACATGTCAAATAGTATGTCTTTCAAATTATTCCATTTCATATCGAATAGTAAAGCCCGCGTTGTGTGAGGGTTTCTTAAAGTTGAATTGTTTCATGTCGATTCTGTGAACTATGTGGTGTAGTAATTCATATGAAGATTTGTAGTATAACATTCTTTAGAATTATCCTGTCAGTACACTTAGTGTGAATTTTCAAAATCTGGTTTCCATTTCAAATGTCATAGTATTCGGCAACCACTCACACATTGTATGTAGTATCGTATAAGTTTTCCTTATGCTTGATTTGTTGTTACATTGTATGTACACTATAGGTTTACATTGTTCTTGAGTTGCTGCAATTGGTTTTGGGTGTGGTTTGATTAGTAGGTTAAGTTTTGTTGTTCCTATTATTAAGAAATGGAATAGTATTCAGATATTCCAAACAAGTCAAATAGTACGCCTTTCAAATTATTCCATTTCATATCGAATAGTAAAGCATATCATAATGCTTTTCCACTCTTCTCCCGGTTCATCCTCTGTTTAGCTCCTTGATCATTTATATGTTGCAGTCGCCACGATGAACCATCCTCACTCTTTGTCTATCTTTTTTGATAACATCCAGGTTTGTTATAGACGAGTTGGAGCTCCCAAGTAGATTGTTTGAGACAGGCTGTGAACCCACTGGCAAGAAAAGGGTTAACAACTATTTCAATCTCCGTTGGATTGAAGTGATAAAGAGTGCATTGGAGGATGAGGACTTAGAGATGTTGAGTGCGTCACAGTTTGGCCAAGTAATGAGGATGGGGTCCCATACATTCTCCGTTATGTTTCTTCATTACATTCTGGCACGACAGTTGGTCACGGACAAAGACTTCGAACTTTGGTGGTTTTCCGTGGGGAAGCCGATTCGTTATGCTATTCAAGACTTCGCACTTGTAACTGGCCTCAATTGTGGACCAATAGTGGACGTCCACCATCAGGCGAAGGGTAAAGGTGCGCGTGGGAAGGCAACTGCAAAATCCAAGTCCTCGACCTCATCTCCGTCGATATGGGATGTTCTGTTCGGAAGGGAGGAGAAGCCCACCACCAGCTGGATAATTGACCGGCTGGTGAAGGGGAAAAAATACAAGGACCCGTTAACCCGTCTCCGTTTGGCCTTGTTGGTGCTTGTTGAAGGTATTATGTGCCCCACATGTGGCATAACGAATATCAGACCCGAGGTTGTGCGTATGCTCGATAATGTGGATGATTTTCTAAACTATCCATGGGGGCGTGAGTCATTTCTCCTTACGGTGCACAGTACAAAAGCTCGTCCTCCCAGTCATTATGTGTTACAGGACACAATGGCCATCCAAGGATTTTCTCACGCCATGTTTCTAGTTACCGTTGCTGCTTGCCCCTCCATACTGCTTAAGCCGGGAGCAGTTACCTCCGTCGATGATGAGTCTAAAAGCAGTGAAGATATTATCGAGGAGTTGCTTGATAGGAAGTTCAGCATAAACGTCGAGTCAGCCAAAGGTGTCGACCAAAAAGGCCAGGTAACATTTTCAGAATGTTGTCAACAAGTTCTCATCTTTGTCCTTCGTAATCTCCGTGTCATTTGTTTTTTTTAATTTAGTTCTTGTTGTATTTTGGGTAGTATCTAGTGTAGTAATTCTGTAGATTATACGGGGAATATCATTGCCTAGTTGTGCTCTCTTTATAACATAGTATCATTCTCATTATGATACCATTTGGAATGAAATAGTATGCTTATAGAATGGATAAGAATATTGCATATGCGATAGTATCAAATCACTTTACGCTTTGTTTCAATTCAATGTTGGATCCACGGATATTCAATATGATTTTCTTATTCTTAGTTATGCTCAATTGGGGTTTCGCTGATAAGTTTTTGAATTTGCAGGCTTTTGTGCGATCGCTTATTAGAACCGATGAAGCTGGTGAGGATTTATATAGTGGGTTGGAAGATAGGGAAGACGAAGCTGTTGATCACATGGTTGGACTAGTTCATGATGACTACCCATTTGAACACAACACATGGACTGGTGGTGTGAAAGCAGATGAAGTGAAGGTGAATAAGGGCCACCCTCGTCCAACTGACTCGAGTGACCAGCAGGAATCTGAAGAAATGGATAGGGAATATGGGAATCAAGGAGGTGGTGACGATGGCGTACAGTCTCGAGAAGGAAGAGGCCAACCAAGTATGAGGCAGGATGAGGCACATATTGGTGGTCAGCCTTCTTCCTCTGGTGTTGCGGATATGGTTAGACAAGTGGCTGAGGCGTATGAAGGGCAACTGTTACATATGTTTGAGGGGTACATGGTCAGTATGAAAGACCACATTTCTAATATACTGAGCAAGGTCATGACTGCAGTAGCGGGCGCAAATGCTTCTATTGCGGCGCTTGATACTTTTGTTAAGACCGAGTTTGCGAGTCTGGGCAAGGAAAGCACCGGAGTTGACATGTATGGTGGAGACCTATTTAGTGGGTACAGTCCCGGTAGGCCCTCATTCTCCCAAGCACCTTCCTTTCACTCCCGCCAGACAAAGCAGGGTACTGCTGATACCAGAGGTGATGTACCTCGAACTGATGAACTTGCTGGGAATGCAGCTACTGGAGAGGTTATTTATGAACATTCTTAGTAACACATTATTGCTATTCCATGAAGCAATTATTCCACACATACCTGACTTCTTTCACACATGTCGTTTTATCTGACTGCAGAAGTCTGCCCCATGTGGGACGGCAGCTGGTGATCCTGAAAGTGGCCGGCCAACTGCATTGTCTGAGGTAATGTTAAATTAACGACCTTTGCATCTCCATAATGTAGTACCTACTCTCATTTGCTACTTCCTATGTATAATGCCGCTTATCATATATATTTTTTTCTTTGATGTAGGGGACTGACACCACTGCTATGCCCCTAGCCTCCCCAGGAGTGGACGTCTTTGTCGCTGGTAGTCAGGTACGTCTACAACCAAATGAATTTCCAAAGTTTCGTATGTTAGTATTCTTTCATATTTATATTTCCGGTTTAATCAGTATATTATCTTCACTGTACAGCCATCTTCCTGCATTCCAGCTATTGATGAAGCCAGTGGGGTGGATAGTGCATCCGCCGAAGGCGCAACCACCTTTAGCCAACCGCCTGGTCCTTCTTCCTCGGTTATTTCTGAGGTATGTCTTCCCCATTTAGTACTCTCTGCATTCAAATAGTTATTCATTCCTATATTGCATATTCATGTTATGTTAATTACAATGCATTCACGTGTTAGTTCAGCTGTTGTTGAGGTAATAGTATACCATTGTAAATACATTTAATTTTGTCTTCCCCATTTCAGATTCTTTCCATTCACGTAGTTATTCAATCCTAGATTGCATATTCCATTTATGTTAACTACAATTCCATGTCGTCTCGTTGATGTTCCATTTATGTTTCTTTCCATTTAGTTCTCTGTCTATTCATTCTATTTCATGTGCACTCGTATTTATCTATGTACTCCAATTAACTGCTTCTCCCACTTTCTCTCATCTAGTCACAGCCCCAGGTTCCATCAGATGTATCACACACAAACACGGAACCAGCCCCCGGTTCCACTGTCGACGCGATCCCTACCGAATTGCCTGTCTTACCATCCAGTATTCATCAGGTGATGGCATTTAACTATTCCACTGAAATTAACTGCATGCTCTAATTTGTCTCATTTGGTCATTCCCACAGGTTCTGACGGATGTATCAGACAGTCGGGGTACCTTCTGCTGCTTCCATTGTCGAGACAGTAGCTACTCAATTGCTTGTTTTGCCATCCACTCTTCATCAGGTGATTTGCAAGAATCTGATATATTCTATGTCGAATGGAATGGTCTTACGGATTACTTATCTGATATGTTTTCTATGATTGTCAGGAATCTCCACCTCAAACTGACATCTCGGGGACTACTTTACCTATCCTCCCTACTGCAGAGGTATATTTATTTTCCATGTCAACCTCCATGATATTTGATCTAACTTCTACAAATTATAGACTCCTTCGGCGGTTGCTATGTCGGGCAGCTGTCCTGGAACGTTTTACACCGCATCCAACGTCTTAGCGCACGTAGACACACCTAACCTATCACAACAATTGTTGCCTCCATCGTCTTCACAGGTTCCAACTTACAACAAACTTACAAAACATCTAAAGTTATCTATAAGCTGTGTGATATTCCTCAGAGTTTGTTATTTTTTGCAGGCAATCACACTGCAACCTACTTCCTCACCTACTATTGAACCCATGCTCCATGATGTAGAGGTAAAACTGAAATATTACATTCTACTTCCCACCTTCTAATTCTAACGTATTTACACTGTAGGATGATGTCGGAGGGTCGGTAGCGACCGAAGAGGATGAAGTCCTCACTAAAAAGACACCGTCAAAGCCAAGAAAGGTCTACCTATCCTTATTCTATAATTTATTCCAAGTACGTATATAGTGACTAACATATCTAATACTTTACTAGGCTGGTCGTGCGGTGAAGCTCAAAACCGTTGGACCACCTGACGGCTTCAAACGGTATAGAAAACGTGAGCGTCGCAGTCCAGACAGATACACGCCGGCCGAAGGACCCGAAAAGCAAGAACCCGTCAAACGCGTTCGTCGTGGTCCAAAGGAGAAGGAGAAGGTGGTTCCATCCGTTGCTGAGCCAAGTATTACAATTAAGGAAACAACTTCTTTCATTGGGGGTTTTACACCATTTCTCCCACCTAATCCTGTTAAGCGAGCTGCATTCCTCCAGGTTATGAAGGATGCCAAGTAAGTTGTACATAGTCTCTCTCTCATATTATACTTTGTTTTTTCCAACCAAACCAGTTGCTTCAAATCTTTAAGTTTACTGTGGTGTTTGTCTCAATGTTAAGGACACAATCCGCTGCCAAAGATTGTGCTTTCCAAGTTGACACCCTAATGCCTCTTTTTGACTCCAGCCGAGTTGCTTCTGAGAAGGTCTTCACTTACCGTTTACTATATGTTTACTTTGCAAATGTAATGTAAACTTCTAACGTTATCTATAATATGTATTCTGATAGGCAATCGATTGTGTGGTCGCCTTCATACGCAAGCGCAGGGATGGTCTGCCACCATCTAGGTTTGACTTCATGGAGGCATCATTTTTTTCTGACCTCCTGACTAACTTCGGGGAGTTTAAAGCTTGTTCAGCTAAGCAGGATTTCTCCTTCTCTCCCTCTTTGAGGAAAGCATTTACCGACCGCCCGTAGTGGTTCACGCAAGTAGATATTCTCCACATACCGGTGCTAATCAAGAAAAGCCACTGGGTTGGCATTATTGTCGATTTGAATATGTGGGCTATATATGTTGTTGAAGCCAACCCCGGTTGTCCATCTGAGTTTGAACTCAGTTTCGTCCTAACAGCGGCCTCTACTATGGTCCCCCACCTGATCGGTCGGTATTGTATGACCAACCATGCGCAAAAACGCAATTACGAGCCCATGACTTTCTCCAGGTTGGAGATGCCTTATGTTGTAGAGCACCCAGGTTAGTCTCCAGGTTTCAGTTTCATCTCCTTTTATTTAACAGTTTTTAAAGTACTAATGCTGTTGTATTGAGTAGGTTGTTCAGCGGTGGTGGCGCTTATGTTATTAGAGATGCACGCCGTAGGCAAGGATGTGAATGCTGTGAAATTTACTGAAGAACAGGCGCGGACAGCTGGAGAGAATTACGCCGTCGAAGCACTGCACCTGTGTCAGGCCGTGCCAATTCCTTCTGCTCAGTAGACGCTACTATTTTCTTTCTATGTTTTTTGTTTTATGCTACTAATTTTCCTTCTCCGCTAAGCAACATTGATCTGTTAATTTCCTTGACGGCTTTATTATGTTTCTATACTCGACTCCACCCCGGTTTTACTGTTTTATTGTCCTCGTTGTGTTGTTTGCGTAGAACCCGGTTACGTTATCTCAATTACAATTCTGTTTATTGTGATGCTATTCCATCTAGTTTTGTTAGTACCATCACCTGCACTTGTAATTATCTTTCTGCCTCTGTGGACATTACCTTTCATGTGCATTATCTTTCGACATTGCATGTGTTAGCAGTCCATGTGTTAGCATTATTGTCATGAAATACATCCAACCCTTGAGTTTACTTCTGACCATGGTTGCATCATGAATGAAAGATTACTACTCCTACATCATATGCTATTGTGGAGTCCGGTGTGACTTCGTAAATTGAATTTTCTTTATAACAACCGATGCCATCATTCTCTTTAATTAAGTTGTTGTTGTCCTATTACTTTTTCTGGCAGGCAGATTAGGTCAAGGTTGCTCCATTACTTTACATTGACGACTTGAGTTATGGAACATATATGAAATAGCCCACTACTATATGAAATAACATAGGGAAACATATCAGAATAGAGTTAGTCGTATGGAATAGGTAGTTCATGTATGGAAATACATTCCTAGCGACTGCCTTGTATGAATTAGTAACTACGTACTTACACTATATCAAACATATTTAATTAAAGGTAAGATTGGCATCATTTATTTACACAAAAGAGAAGGCATGCGGGTCTTCATTACAACAACACACATTGTTTTTGCTTACGTGGGGTTATATATGACATACTATGTACATCACAAATACACCCATATATGTCACTGACTGCATATATTTGTGTATTTGTTCACAAAAGAAACATCTCCCCATTCAAGATTATTTAATATGCCAAGTCCTTCGATGACAATTGCTTCTTCTTATATTACCCATTTCCCAAAATATTGCTCCTACTGCCTTCTGATGCCATCTCCTTTTGCTTAGTTTTTCATATAGGATTGCGGCAAGATGCCCTGTTGTGCCCAGTCCGGCCACACCGTGCGCATCTCCTGTTTGACGATGAATGTCCTGACTTCTGCACGGTATGTTAAGAAGGTAGTTAATTTCGATTCTATGTGAACCACGTCAAATACCATTCCATCTTTCAACATTCGTTCACTATTCCAAATTCACTATGCTATCGTTCAATAACAAAACTAACATTTTCATTTCTGTCCACCAAAAATGAAGAAGATATTTTAGTCTGGACTTTGTTACCTTGAACTCTCCACGAGACTTTATGCGAACCTTCCTTGGACGTCCAGATGGTCTGCGGACTGCAGGGGGAAGGAGTTCGGCTGTGGTAGAAGAACCTACTTCCGACCCACCAACTGAAGGAACTGGGTAAATTTTTCCAGCAAATCCTTGTCTCCATGTTGAGACCCGATACGCTGGTGCAACCATTGCGTCAGATGGGAACCCAACCTTAGAGGCTGCTGCTAGTGCATGGGGACAGGGGATTCCAATTCCGTCATACTCTCTACAAGAACAGCTCCCAACGGCTAAGTTAACGGTGAAACACTCTCCGCTAGGGTCTTGCACTTGGAACTCTAGTTCACTTATGTCACGTACAGCTAAGGCAGTTGAGAGGTCATAGTTTTCTTCAATAAGTTTACGCACGTTTGGTGTCAATGTTCCTTTCTCGTTGTTTGCTTTTGCGCGACGCAATGCCAACCAACCCATCACCGTTGTACTTATTTACTCGGGCATCGTGATCAGTGGGTACTCTCTTGCCTCCTTAATGGCGCCATTCCATGACTCAGCTATGTTGGAGTCCATTATATTGTATCTTTGACCTTTGAAATGTGCTCTTGTCCAGTGCGTAAACCCTGTGACGAAGATATTGGTCTCGAATGGGTTTGAAAATTGATTAGAAATATATAAATCACTACTAACGGAGAATAACATGTATTAGTAAATAGAATAGTATGAACCAATATCCACGAGATATGCAGCACAGGCAGGGTTAATTTTCTGTATCTGTATGAACAGCCTGTTAAATTCCGTGATAGTGAATGCGCGAGCTGCAGCAGACATAAGGTTACCAGTACCATCTAACAATGCATGTGTGAGTTAGACTAGCTTGTCGGACTTGGAAGTTACCAGTACCATCTAACAGCATCGCATAAACGCGCCATGGACTGATTCGCCAACACATTCAATCACAAGCAGCGAGGTATTAGATCGGGTGGTCTTGAAATGGAACTTTCGATTTATTGCATGTATGGCCAGCTTTATTTTGCAGTCCGCTTTAGACTTGAAGACTCGCCCAACAAATATCTCATCTCCTTCGTAGTGAACATCAGCTAGTGCGGAGTCGACATCTATATTGGTACAAGGTGAAGCTATGAGTTAGTTATGCCATATAGTATAGTTAGGAAACATGTTCCATACTATTTACAGTCGCATGGACGACAACGGTTTAGCTCACCTGATACTGGGCGCGCGTTGAAAACCGGAGGGGCATCCCGACCAAGCAGAGCTGGATTTTCTGGGTCATTCAGCATGTCGTGTAGAGCTTGATCAAATCTTCCCTAATGTATTCTGTCATCAGGTGGCATCTCTTCACCTTCTTCTGAACTTGCTGAACTATTATTAGGGTCTTCTATAGGGTCTGAAATCCCAAATATTAAACGTCTACGCGCTGGCATGTTCGCGCCGCCGGCTATGTGAACCGACGTTCGCAAGACAGGGACCACCATATCATCATCTGAGTCAGTGTCACTGGATGACTCACTAGGCATTTTGTTCTTCCCCTTGTCCATAGCTGCAATAGGTGGACTTCTAAGACGAATGGTCTGGTTAGGCTCTCTAATTTCTATTCCACCCGTTGTGCATGGAATAGCGCGACGGCCAGTACATTCCACTCCACCTTTTTGACGTGAAATAGAATCGTCAGGGACTTCTATGACACGTCTGTTTCCATCCTGCTGTGTTTGTGGAAGGGTCAGTGGGGTCTCCGATAGCGCAAATTCGTGCCATGATTCGTCCATTGTTGGATTCACCGGTGCTGCCATTGTTGGATTTATATCGGCAGTCTCGCGCGCGATCTGTAGTCCTCCTGTGTGGCAAACTAACGAGACAAACAGATTAACTTCCTCTATTGCTCTTCTCATCTCGATGAATCCCCTCACTTCTATGTCATCCGTTATGTATACAGGCAGACCCAACTCAGGGTCGTCGAATGAGACCCACTCTGGGTATTGATAGGATAGTGTCAGCGTCACTCCGTTGGTTGTTACTTGTAGCCGCTCCCTGACGGCTGTAAGTAACTCACGCAACGTCATCCCCGTACGAAGTCGGATGTAGTGCTCGAGTTGGTTAGATATGTCCGGCTCGAAAACCCAACGCTCGTATTGGTCACGGACCCACGAACCGACAATCAGTAAAACTCTATCTTGACTCGTCATCTGCAGTAATAAGTTACAGTAGAATTAGTATATCTCAATATCTATTCCATTACACTGTCTACATAATGTTATTCTAACAAACAAGCTTTATCTGAAACACCATTAATTACAGTATTCTGAGGACAACTAACCTGATCGCCTCCTTCCAGCATTAACTACGTTGCTTCATTCAGCTTCTTCTTTTTATGGAATTGTCCAGTTGGAGTTACAGTAGTAAATAAATGGAATACACCTTTTATGGATAAAAAGTTTTCACTTAGACCACTTGTTTGAATGTACACAGTGAAAAAATCTTGGTAATTACAACTCATAACGTGGCTTCCCCCTATTGTCTCAAATGGAATAGCTGTAAACAACTACTAGCCATTTACTCCATTGCATGCGTCGTCACCTCACCTACCACACACGTCAAGCTTCTACACGTGTAGTAGATCACTTTAGTGATACTCTATTTCCATTTCATCTAGTGTATATGAAATGGAAATGATCTTATTTGCACTCCTTCTCCGTTTAAATTTGGAGTTGGATTGTGTAAGTTTGTACGTTTGGTGTTCATATGTGAGCTATTTGCAATGATTTAATTTTAGTAAATTTTGGGTTGTCTATTGAGTTGTGTATATTTCCCTACCTTGGTATTAGTGTTCAATATCAATTGTTTGGTTACCATCCCCATTATGTTTGTATATCATGGTGATAAATTCTTGATTTAATTTCACAAAGACTTGAGTTAACTATGTATTAGGGCTTATATTTCCTTAACTTGGGTTTAGTGTTCTATTATGATACCCAAAAAGATCTGGGTTACGGTGCATATGTATTTGGGTTCATATCTCCCTATCTTGGGTTTATTGATTACTATCAACTCTTCTATTGCCATCCCCATTAGTTTTGTATTTCGTGTGGCTCATTAGAAATGTAAATACATGTACCCAATCTCCCATTAGCTTACGTAGATATATGCAGGATATACTATGCAGATATGGAATAATTGACATGGGAAATGTTAAATGGAATAGTAGTTTCCAGAAATTAATGATATAGTACATAGTATTTGAAATATAACTTCTCACGTAATAAATGTTGTAAATGTTAATTAAGAGTATAACAGTCATGTATTATGACAAGCTAACATTGTCATCATTTCATTTAACCAAACTAGATGGTGACAGGGTTTTCAGTTCCACAAACACAGTGTTTATTATTACATGGTCATATAGCGCTCACTAGCTATATCACAAATACACCCATAAATGGTATTTCCGCACTTAGGTGAGTATTTAGCGAGAAAATCCATCACTTACCCATCCATGCTTTTAAAACTGCCAATTCCATATATTGCAATGGCTACCGCTTATATCACAAATATTCCAAAATATTGCTTCACCCTCCCTTCTGATTCTAGTACCGGTTGCTTGGTTACTAAATGGGGATGCGACAAGTTGCCTTGTTGTGCCCGTAAACGCCACAACGTATGCACCGCCGGATTGATGATGATGACGTTCCAGAATGCTGCAAAATTGTACCACAATGAATTTAATTTCTATATTACTGGGAACACTTTTGCTTAGCATTCCCTCTTGCAGCAAATATAACCTAATGTTAGCAAAACGTTCTACTCCTCATTAACATTCGGCTATTTTGTTTTCTATATTTAGGCAAAGTTCAGCAGTTCGACACAGTGAGATAATTGTTACCTTCAGAAACAGCGTGGTAGAAGCAGAGGTGTTGCCATTCATATTGGTTTTTGAGCCTCTCCCAACAAATGTCTCACCTCCCTGAATATGGATATCTGATATTTCTGACTCCATAACTACAAAGGGATACGGTGAGTTAAATTAGGCCGCATTATTTAGATCACGACATTTAATCTATTCCATTTACTTATCTAAGCACACTACCCGATATTTGGTGTGCCGTCCGTTGAGGGGGTCCCTCCATGTCAAGCAAGTCAGGAATATGTGGGTCATTGACCATATCGAGTCCTTCAGCTGCTGTGTTAGATTGACCGGCTGCTGTGGTTCCTCCTCTATCATTATGTTCTTCACATGTGTTTGGAATGCGTGATATGCCAAGTATTAGACGTTTCCCACATAGGCCTCTTCCCTTTTCCCCGTAGATCAGCAGTTGTTCTGAAGACGGGCACTACCATATCATCATCAGAGTCAGAGTCTGAGTTTGCGGTTGTTTCAATTCTCATTTTTTTCTTCCCTTTGTCTATCGCTACACCAGGCTCAGGCTGAATGCCTTGTCGAATATTCTGCTCCGGATCTCTGATTTCAACTCCACCTATTTGAAATGGAATAGCCGGTGTTCTTCTATATGCTATACCACTCATTTCGTGTGGAATAGTATCAAGAATTTTGAGATTCGTCTTCGCTGCACATCCCTTTGTATTCGGAATGGTCACAGTGTTCTCAGCCATCGCAAATTCATGCCACTCATCACCTTCTATGCCAGCATCTTCTCTCTCTCCCTGACGTCCAGCCTTTGTGTCATTTATATATGAAGCGGCCCCCTCCTCATTCGCTTTGGGACTGATTACTGAGACTAGTAAATTAACTGCCTCTATTGATCTTCTCAGTTCTATGAAGACTCCCACTTCTGTGTCATCTGTTATGTATTGGGGCATATCAAGAGCTCCACCGTCAGCTGAGATCCATTCCGGGTATTGATAAGATAGTTTCAAATTCACTCCTTCATAAGTTGGATCTATCTCCTCTCTTACTCCCCGGACTAAATCAGACATGCTCATACCGCTGTAGAGGCTAATGTAGTGCTCCCCTTTGAAGGAATGGTCTGGTTCAAAAACCCATCTTTTATGTGTGTCACTGACCCAAGCTCCAACAACCAGTAAAACCTTATCTTCCCTATTCATCTGCAGTTAGAAGTAAGTGGAGATCCATTTATATTTTAAAATGTATTCCATTACAGATTCAGAATAGTATTATTCTATCACAAAAGAGAAAATTCCCTATGAAACCCGGTTTATTATAATATTCCCACAAGAAATTACCTCCTCCTTTCTTCAAAGCGGTGAATCTGTAAATTTGTTGCCTCTGAGTACTTTGTTGGTTCTGAGTACTTTGTAGCTTCTGATTTTCTTCACATAGCTTTACAGTGATTATTATATAGAATACACAATTTATGGTTTTCTTTGAATACACCATTTAAGATTACCGATACTAATTTCCACCACACATTTATCTATCCACAGTAACAATATCTTCAGTAAATCTCCCTTGTGTATGTGGCTTTCTCCTACTCTTAAATACGGCAGAGCTGTAACCTACAATGGCAAATTTATTGCACTAAATACATCATTGGCTCTCCCCAACCGCACACTTCACCGGCTTTGCTCGTGCTTATATTAGTAAATTACAAACAGGGTTCTATTCTACGTTAGTCAAATCGAATGGAAACTACCCCCATATAAAATGGATGCTTTATAACATGCTGTTTCACTCAAAGTTTTTGGTTGTCCCGGCCTGACTTCCACGTGTACGTCTATTACACATGCCCAAACCTATATTTTCCGTACTGCCACATGTCTTCGCACCTATTTCCTCGAACAAACCAATACAAAATGACTACATATTTGGACGTGTTTTCTGCCGTCCTGATAGTTTTTACTTTGTTCTTCTTATTCTCCGTTTCTATCTTCTGTTCTATAACCCAACCACCAAGTACGTTGTGTTTGATTTGCGTCCAACTGTATAAATAATATGGATATGTTAGTACCATATGGAATAGTTCTACGGTATATAAAATAGTAACGTCTATTATGTGTAGTACTAGTTGTTAAATGTAAATTAAACTTCTACGCAGCCTTATGAAGGGAACATAAGATGGCAACCTTCTGATTCTAACCAAGTGTTCTTTCCAGTTTTACGAAACATAAGATGGTAAACCTCTTGTTTAACTCTGCACAGTAAAACATCTCTAATAACTCCCCCTATTTACGTGGCTTCCTCCTAATCCTTCATATGGAATAGCTGTAATCCATTAGTGGCCATTTACTGTTGGGAATACGTCATCATCTACGCACAACCGCACACATCAGTGTCTACGTAAGTGGTTATTTTGGGTCATGTGCATACAACTATTCTAGCTTATGTAGTTCATGTGGAATGGAAAGAAATCCTCCCATGTATCTATTTACGTTCCTAGTATATATTACATTCGATCTTACTCATGTCAAACGGAAAGTCCCGTCGTTTAAATTGGACGGTTTTATTGAACTCGGTTTTACTTTCTGTAAACCGTTTCGTATTTTACTTCCACCATGCACCTTATCACGGTTCTTAAACTAAGAACACCATCACCCCATTGTAAATGAACTTCCAATAAACCATTCCACATACGTGGTGTGGTATGGAAAATAATACAATCGGAATAGGAAATCTGGCTAACATCTTCAGATCGCCGTTATGTTAACAGAGTTTCTATCTCCCTCACATCTGTTCGACACTATTCTAGATTTATATCCTCCCTCATATGCGCTCAAGACTGCTCCACAACGATCTCTATTACATCTGCTTCTTACTGCGACAGACAAACCCTCCACGTAGTTCACGTTATAACAAAGAATCGGCAACCTGTTATTGTTAGGTGCATAACCAGATGGAATTAACCCAAAAAGTCTGACAATCAATAAGGTCAAAATCATTGTTACTTTTTTCATTCTCTTTGAAATCTGGCTATCTAGCCAATAACCCCAAATTTTATTTATACAAGAAATTTCTTATCAACCAGACTACTATTTACCCCATAAAGTCAAAATTGGAAGACGCAGAAGTAGTTAACGTGACATGTACAGACCACGCTCACGTGGTTTAACTGTGGAACAACGTACGAACGGGTGACGATGGCTTTCCGTAATTTTATTTAGGTCGGAAAATTCATACTTCGTGAAACGAAATCTACAGGTTAATATTTAACAAGTTCATAAACTAATGAAAATTTAGACTAAACCAGTTTAAAATTTAAATAACAAATAATGATTTTGTTTCTATAAATATATACTATGATTTTATCATATCATTATCTAGTAACTAATAGTTTTTCATTTTAATTATTATTTATAAAAAAGTTTATCAACTATATATTAATAATAGCATAAAATATTATAATTGTAGATTTTTTAGTAGAATCTGATTTATACTTTTATCACTGTCAATAGAAGAATGGGCTGTTAGAGGATTTCTAATCTTACTTTATTTTTTACTTTAAAATTGAAATTGAGTTGGATTGGAACTAAATTCCAATTTTAAGAAAATTACATTAGCGATGCTTACGTGTGTTAAAAACACTACAAAAGGTTGTCTCTGTTTGAAAGGGTTCTCGAGAAAAAGAAAAGAACAGAAACACTCTTTTGCCTCAGAACGCCGTTACACAAACCTCTCTCTCTTCATGCTTCTTCGTACTCTTATCTCTCTCTGTCTTCGCTTTCTGTTATTACAGAGATAGAATCACCGTGGGGCTCGGATTCGCTTGGTGCAGGTCGGGACTGATATGCTGACACAACCACTGGTGCTTTTGCCTTATTGGTTTGTGAGCAGGTATTGGCTCCCGCCTTGCATCAATTGAATCGGAGCCTCCAATGGTGAAACGAATCCAATCAGATCTGGAACTTATATATATATATATATATACTCTTCTCATCTCTTCTTTTTTCTTCTCTTGATTTCTAACTTATATTATAAGATCAAAACTAGAAATTGAGGATTAAAGAGTGTGTTTCTTTGAATCTTAAAATCATGTTGTTGGCAAATAAAAAGTTATCTAATTTTGTTTGGTTTTAAGCTATTGTGTTCCATGAGATTCAGGATCACCGGATTAAATCCTAAAAGGTAATTTGGTTTATGCAAATCTTTTGGCTTTGTTTATTGTTGACTTTAAGTTAAAATCATTAATAAAACGTGTGTTGATGATAATTGAGGAAACGTATGGTTCAAACTCTGTCTTGTTGTCAGTCCCTGAAGTTTCACATTCAAGCTCAACCCAAACCTCTATATAGAAACATATGGTCACAGTTTCTGATTTTGTTTAGTACAGTAGGTCTGGTTATATATATATATATATATATATGAAACTGCTTCATTCTTTGATTTTCACATTTCCACATCCAGCAATATATGATGAAGAAGAAGAAAAATATAAAGATCTTGTTACATCAGTAAATCTCTTGTCTTGATTTTCTCTATGTTTCTCTAAGAAGGTTCCATCTACGTTTTGATTTAGTTTCTTGATGAAATGGTAATCTCTTGTTTTGGGTGGTGTTTCATTAGCTTCATAGTTGGAGACTGAAAAAATGTAAGAAGAAGAGATGAAACTGAGCAGAGTTTGTTGTGGACTGACTCACAGAGCAACCAACAGGTAAACCACGGTCTACAGACTAAAAGTTTCAAATCCTATATTATTAAACGACGAAAAGTACACTCTCCAAGCAAAAGAAAGCAAAAAAAAACTTACACTGGTTGGATCCAAGAAAAAGAACAGAGGCTGCACTTGTCTTAAAATCTTATGCCTCAGCAGACATCAATGATTCCGATTCATTAGTCTTATTTATAATACGTATGGTTATTAATGAAAGTGCATATATTGGCTTTCCTCGTTTGCACATTAAATGCTCTAGGATTTGAGTTTATAGAAGTTAGAAATATATACTCAGCAAAAAGAATACAATGTAGCCCGTTGTATCTAACCAAATCTGATGGCTTTCCTCGTATTTGTGATCTCTCTATGCTCTGTTCGACCGATGATAACCTGTTAGGAACTTGTTTATCAAACCTCTTTCTCCCTTAATTAACTTTTTATGTATTAAAGCACTGATCAACAAGTTCACTATAAGTTTGTGAAATTACACATAACTAGCCGTAGTGATAATTTGCTAATAACAACAAAATCTTGTCCTGATCATCAACAGCAACCTGACTAAGACGTCTAATCATCACTTTTAATCGCTATGCTATCGTAATGATCGACTGATAGCCAAGACTAATTTTATTTATATCACCGTCAATATAACTTCTTTGATTTGTAATTAATTAACCTATGGTGATCAATGGTCATATATATGATCTTTTTTTTTGTAACTGTATATATGATCATTTGCTGCGACCATTTTCAGTTTTTATGTTATTTATTATCAGTTCATCATCAACAACTTCCTATATAGTTCTAGAAGTAATGAAGAAGAACATGCCATTCGTATTGAATGGGATAGGTAAGAGTTAAGTCAACATAAGTTACCATATATAGCAGTGCAAAGACATTTATGACTTTTGTAGAGCATATAAGCAATTTGTAACTGTGGTCCTCGTGAAAGTTAATAATGTAACTACAATGTTATGCATGTGATTCTTCATGCATGGACAGTCGTGTTACTATTCATACGTACAACATAAGTTAGTACACACTCACAATTTGATCACTTTAGACCTTGGAGTCTTTCGCTAAGGGTACGATTGGTAATGATTGTAACTTTAAAATTTTTGTAGACTTTCTGCTGTGATTTTAAATTTTATTGCTGTAGAATTTTATGGAAAACACTAAAAAATTGCTTTGGATATTTGGTTATGCAGAGCACTTTTACATCTGTAGGTTATTTCAAGAGCTGTGGTTTAAAAAAAAACTTTAAAGCTTGATTGCTCTAAATTTGGTGCTGTAGAAATAAATAAGGCTGTGGACAACACCTAGAACAACTACCAATCACCCCTTAAATTTTTTTTAGCGCGTAAAGAAATAGTGAAAGACTCCAAATTAATGACTTCATTCAATTGTGTAGTGAGCGCAGAACTGGTGTTGGACATAGTCAAATAAAATATTGGCTTTGGCTCATAATTTATTAAATTGGGTAGTGATGCAGACTGAAATATTCAGTTTATTATATGGGGCAATTTGCTGTATAACCATATCAGAGCAAAAATGAAAAATATAGCCATACATTGGAAAATATGTCATTTTACTACATAAATAGACATCACAGTCCTTTACGGCGAGTGGACGTGTGTATATTACACACTATGATCATATACTATTCTATTTATAATCTCGATATAGAATAGATCATCTTAACCATATATGTTATAAGAATTTGATGTATTAGTACTATTTATTTATAGGGTTCAATGCAGTTTAAGTAGTAAACAATATGAAAGAACATGTTTATTTGCAGGAATGATGTTTAGTGTATATTAAATTACGTAAAAGAATATATTTGACTGATATATTCTAAATAATAAAATATATTATTCTATATTTTATGCCTAAATAGTATAGTATGTAAATGTATATAGGAAAGAAAAGAAAAAAAGTTAAATGAGATAATAATAATCGATGGGAAATAGTATGGCGTATATGAAAAATATGGTGTACATGTAAAAATATGAGAAAAAGAAGGATTACAAATAGAAATATAAGTATGAAAACGAAGATGGGATGATGAAGAAAAAAATTACTATTTTATTAACTGTGGCCATATATATAGTTACGTGGACGTATAAGGAAAAAAGTGAGAGAGTGAGAGAAAGAGGGAGGGGGAGAGGGAGAGGAAGAAAGATAGAGAAAAAAAGAGAAATATTGATTCAGAAGAAAGGACGGAGAGATTTTGAGATGGAGATTGGGAAGAGAGATAGAGTGAGAGATAGAAGAAAGAGAGATTGTATAATAACAATTCTATTATAGGTTTGTAAATAGAATAGAACAAAATCTTATTTTTTTTGTATAATTGTACATATTCAATTTATCAATACATGTTCGTTTTACAAAATTCAAAATTTTTTTATAGAAAAAAAAAATCTATTTTTTTTATAAATATTTAAAAAATTCAAATAAATATTTTTTAAACTTATAAAGTCAATTAAAAAGAATGGTGAAAATGAGAAAAGACAAAATAGAAATTAATACATAAATATCATAGCCTAATGAAGGTTATGATTATATTGTTGATTTTTTTGTTTGTTATGTGCATGTCGCCAAATTTTTCTTATTATATTGTCTAGCACATAAATACGAAACTATTTAGCTCTAGTCTATTCGGCATTTGTAATATTTTAAGTGTATTTTCTATGATTGTACGTAAGTCGAAATCACAACGCAACACGGAATTAATTTAAATATAACATTAATATTAGTTACATATATTGACGTGTTTTTTACATATATATGGACTTTCAAACACATTAAACAAAACGAAATGCTAAATACAACTTTTAATCTTTTTTTTTTTTGACGTCGATACAACTTTTAATCACGTATGCTTGAATATTAAACTAATTACTGTAGGGTAAAACTGGAACAGAAAAATATGGATCGACCACAACCATAGTGCTACTCCCAACAGAAGTATCGCAAGAAAACTCATTGTAAAACGCTCTTGCCTTCCTTAATATAAAGCTTATGGAACATTTCATGTACCACACCAAGCTCAATTGAGCAACTTCACGTCTCAAATCTCTGTCTTTCGTTGGGATGATTGACTTACCGTAGTCTTTGTGGTTGCATATGGACAGCTTCCCGTGTTCTTGTTTTGCCGACTCCTCTTCTTTAACTGGCTGATGTTCCATAAAGAGTAGTGAGTTAGTAAGAGGGTCTGAATTGTTTAGGCCATTGTGATATAGATTTCCGTAAGCGTTTTCCCAGGAAAAACATTGTTGAACATGTTCTCGCTTATGGATTTGGATGGTTGGGGCTTGTTTTGGTTGCATCTACGAGGTTTTCTGGTCGAAATTGAGATTTTGGGGCGGTGGACTTGACCGAGGGTGACGAATTTAGTAGCCATGAGAGTATTTGCTATATGGTATAAAGTGATTGGTTGTGTGAATTGCTATTCACTCCTTTCTTAGGATATTTATATGCACACATCTATACATACACATTACATAAATGTATGGCATGTATGTGTTAAAGGTTTCGTATAACTGTAAGTTTTTTTAATCTAAAATTAAACCAAAAAGCTGTTGATGGGTACGTTTTACAGGGATGGGAGCTAGAAAGTGATAAGTTGGCCTAACCGTCCAATTATGTGGTCTAAATTGGTGAAAAGAGGGGCCATGAAAGGTGGATAAAAATGAAATGTACTTTCCATTAACAAGTGACTTTACCTCTTTCACTTCACAAAATATTTACTACAAATGATTAATTTATGGGATTTAGAATAATCACTCACACGTTGTTTGAGATAATGAGAAGAAGAACCTAGAATCTATGGAATCTAGATACGAACGGATGTAGAGAGTGTTAAGTTCAAAAAAAAAAAAACGGATGTAGAGAGTGAGAATGGTCCATACCATGAGCGAATAGTTTGGTATCTGTATGTGTTTTCCATTGTTATTTTCACTAAAAAGCATGTGGTCTTACGTATTTTCATGTTTTCCACAGGTCTAAATTGAGATTTTGATATAAAAGGTTTTTCTCTAAATCAGTATTTTTCATATTTTCCACGGGTCTAAATTGAGATTATGGGGGGAGGTGTGGACTTGAGCGAGGATGATAAATTTAGTAGCATGAGAGTGTTGAGTGTGATTGTTATATGGTGATTGGTACGAAGTGATATTTGTGAATTGCTCTTCACTCCTTTCTTAAGATATTTATTTGCACACATCTATATGTATTAAAAGTTTGGTATAAGTGTAAGTTTTTTTTGGCTAACAAAGTGTAAGGTTTTTTTTTCCAACTATAAACCAAAAAGCTTCACTTGCTGTTGAGTATGAATATCTCAAAGGGATGGAAACCTAAAAGCGATAAGTTGGTCTAACCGTCCAAATTGTAATGAAGTGGCAATTTTAAGCTTTCTCAATCTTGTATATTGCCTAACAAAAAGGCAAAACCTATAAAGAATACTTAACTACATAGATTGTTTTCTTCTAAATGTGATTTTTTTTTTTTTGACATCTTTCTAATCGGTGATATTTATGAATTACAAAAATACATATTAGTCTTCTACTCTTCTCTGCACATGCTCAGATCATACGAGTAAACTCATGTTCTAATATAATGAGAAGTGAAATCGCATGTTCTCGGACTAAATTTTCAATTTGCAGGTCCGTACTAAGAATGATTCTATAATTCTATATGACATACTACGCATATATATCCGTACTAAGAATGATTCTATAATTCTATATGACATACTACGCATATATAAACTGTACATATTATAGTGTACCTCAGATCATGTGGTCTATATTGCTGGATCTAAATTGGTGAAAAAGAGGGGACATGAAAGTTGGATGAAAATGAAATGTACTTTTCCATTGACAAGTGACTTTACCTCTTTCACTTCACAAAAAGTTTAAATTATTTAAATATGGAACCTAGAGTAATTTCATTCACAAGGTATCTAAGATAACAGAAGAACCACCTAGATACGAACGGATGTAGAGAGTAAGAATGGTCCATACCACGTGCGAATAGTTTGGTAGCTGTATATGTTATACATTGTTCTTTTCACTAAAAAGTCGTATATGTGTTGGTTTACATATCTTGTATGTTTCAGAGATTCCCAGCTTTCAGGGTAATTGACTCTCAACTTACCCAAAACTTAGATACTTTTCAGTCGTCCAAGTGTGTACAAATTACTCATTATCCGATCCATACAAGGCCTTAGGTGAAACAAAGTGACAGATATTAATATATCCATATATAATACAATTTATTGGATAATGGGAAGCGATCTGTGACTGTGAGTACTGTATTTTTTTTCTTCATGTATCCAAGAGTCCTAACTTTCACCATCTTCTCTATTGAATATGAGTAGTTAAGTATATATTATCCAACTGTGTTTGACTGCACGTTCTTTTCTCATCATCTCATCAAACAGATTCTGACCCTCTCCAGCTCTTTCAGCTTTACAACATTTATCTATCATGACTGAATATGTATAAATGAAGCATACCATTCCGTTTCCAAGAACCCCAAAACTGTATGGCCTCCTCGATTTTATTCAACTCAAACAGCCAACGGGTCAATATGATGTAAGTATGATTGTCAGGCTTAAGTCCTCTCAGCCATTTCATCCATGAACGTAAACGCTTTTTCCAATTTCCTCTTTCTGCAAAATCCAGAAATCAACGTGTTATAAAAATGTGTATATAATAAAAACCACGCCCTAATATCTCTTCTCTAATCCTAAGAGCTTCGTCCAGCGTCCCTTCTTCACAGAGTCCATGAAGCAAAGCATTTGAAGTCTTTGTGTCTACTACAAAACCTTCCGGCTTCTATTAAACCATCAATCAAATTGCTTACTGTGTCGTATAATCTGAAGGAGAAGCTTAGCGAATCAGAGGCTAAGTTGAAATAAATCTTAAGCAGTCTTGGGGTTAGCTTTGGATCGTAAGTCAGGGAACTCGTGAGGCGATAAGATAGTTATGAGTTGTTTAGACTGCTCGTAATCTAGAGATATCTTAGACAAAGAGCCTCAGATAACCATGCCGATCAGAGGAAGCTTCTTCGGAGTTACCCGCCAGGTGAGCGAGCGAGAGTCTCCTCATGTCCATGGGAAATGGAGAGAAATGTGAGGAATTCACTTCGAGGTAAATTCGATAAAAGCCAAGATAGATATTTGTTATGATAATAACACGGGATTGGATATATACACATTATTTGACCCAAAAAAAAGAGAGGATATATACACATTATAATTGGGCTGAAAGATGGAAACTTTTTGAGTTTCATTTAACAGCTACTGTTTCAATTTCTCTATAAAATAATGCTAGACCTAGATGTTCGAGTGTCCTTTTAGATTCATATTGGATTTTTGAGTTTCAGGTTTTTGGTTCATTTTCTTAGGCTCCGTTCAAGTTTTATATTATCTCATCTCGGGTTTGATATATTTTGTTTCATTTTGAATCCAGTTTCATTTGAGCTTGGTTATTAAGATAATTTTATATATTATATCAAAATAAACATGAAACTAAGTATTTTTAATGTTAGGTTTTAAATACTATTTTCGTCTACTAATTTGGATATTCAGATTCAACTTTTTAGATTATTTTGGTTTCAGATATCCATTTGATTCATGTCGGATTTGGATAATACATATAACCCAAAATATTATTGTCCATGATCCATCAAATATTTTTTTTAAGAGATATGAATTGAGATTTTTTTTTGTTTCGGATTCGGTTTGGATCTCGGATTGAAATACAAATATCTAGACTTTAAAAAAATGCCATCATGTTCTATTCACATTATTACTTATATAAAAGTATTACATAAAAAAGAAGAGAAAAAAATTATAAAACAATGATAACTTTTTTCTTAAGTTTTGTGCTATTATAATTGTTAACTAAGTTTAAAATTTACAAAATATGTAGTTCCGCTATTTATTTTAGTTTTTATTTTGTATATCATGCAAAAAAAATATATTAAAAAATAAATTTGTATTAATTTTTTAAGATTATTTGTATTAATCAAAGCGGATGAGATATCCGTAAGTATTCGTAAATATCCGCAAACATCTATTTATTTTTTGGGATATCCGGATATCCGTATTTTTCCGAAGCAAAAGCAAATCGAAAAATTAAATATCCGTAACATACAAAGCAAATCACAAATACCTTCAAAAACCCGAATATCCGATCCGTGTCCAGCCCTACCGTGCAGATTGCTCTACCTTAAAGTTGGTTTCGTCGAAATTGCTCTACATTTACTATCTGTAAATTTGAAGGCAAGGAGGTACCAAAAGAAAGGAGACTTGGTAACAAAAGTACCAAACAGGTAGTAAGTATGAAGCAGCTGTAAGTCTGTCTTTACTTTGTCTTCAGTTGACGAAACATTCATTTCCTCAGCGAGAATCTTCATATTCGTTTAAAATTTATCTAATATGTCTAGCCTCCTTGACTTGCTATCCGACCAAGTCGTCCGGTTTCTGGGTCTGGGCCGAAGGTCCATTTAGTCTTTTGTTTAGCCCGTAGTCTCTTGAGCTTTAAGCCATTTTTTGTTGTATTCGGGTTTCAGCCGATTACCGGGCCTGGCCCGTTTATTTAATATTAAAAAAAACATTGACGGATAAAAAAAAGTGAAGTGTGGCATCATTTCTGCGTAGGAGATTGTGGTATAACGTGTTTTCTGGGTGCTATAGCTGCAGAAAGTCACCCAATAGAAATTGAATGGGTCAAGGATAACTTGCAATTAAAGTTTAATTGACAGAGCAGGTGTCAATAAGATACATGCTTGATGTCCTACCTCGAAGAACATATGTATGATCTTGAAAACTATCAAACTTAGAAAAAAAATACTTTCAGCAAGACTTTATTGAAACATCACTGTTGGAACATTTTATTTGATACTAGTCTACATTTTTACATTATTATAGAAACAATGGATTTTTCTCATCATCAAATTTAAAAAAAAAAAAAATCTGATTTTTTTCTTTTTAGGTTTTAGCTATATAAAATTTATATCTGTGTAATGATAGATACTTAAGAAAATGAGTTTAACCCCCAACATGACGAGGAATAAACATACGTAATAGAATTTCTTCTCATATGATCGAGTGCTTCTCATCTCAGTACACTATATATTTAACATTTTAAATTTAGAATCTTGATTGTTTTACCACAATATCTAGATTTTATACTGTACGTATCTAAGAAGATTTCGTTGTAGTGGTCATAAAAATGATCAAAACTTTTCGGTTTCGGCTTAGTAAATAATTTTGATTATTGGCCCAACATGAAAATTTATTCAAAATTATGTTAATAATACAGCATGGCCTTTTCCACTTTGGCCCTGATTGGCAGAGCATTAGCATTAGCAGAAACAGTATCCTAAACTATTATTTTCATTGTTTTAAGTTTTTAACTTATTAAAAAGGCGTTTACTTTTCTTTTACTTTCATTGACTTTTGGTCGTCACAGACCAAGAGAGGGTTCACTTTATAAATGGGACCTTCGTAGCCTGAACCTCATATCGGGGAAACCGAACCATGTCTTCTCTTGCCTCTTGCATCTTCCTTTTCCTTTTCTCCTTCCTCACTACTATCTTCCCAGCTACTGCTGAAAGTCCCTACTTCGTACACCATCTTTGTCGGAATACGACAAGGTATTCACCGAACAGCATTTACTCCACCAATCTCAAAACACTTTGGTCCTCTCTCTCTTCCGCCAACGCCTCATACTCCACCGGATTCCAAAACGCCACTGCCGGACAAGCCCCGGATACGGTCACCGGACTTTTCCTCTGCCGGGGAGACGTCTCGCCGAAAGTTTGTCGCGGCTGCGTCTCCCTTTCCGTCAAAGATATCGAAGCCAAGTGCCCGAATCAGAGAGAGGCCACTATCTATTACGACGAGTGCATGCTCAGATACTCTGACCAGGATGTTTCCTCGAACCTCACAGTCGCTGACGCTTTTTTGATGTATAACGATTACAAAACTGCACCTAAGGATGTAGACCTGTTCAAAAAACTGGCGTCGACCTCGATGATGGAAGCTGCCTTTGAAGCGGCGAATAGTTCTCGATATTTCTGTACGAGAAAGGCCAAGTGGATCGACTTCAAGGATTTGTTCGTCCTGGTTCAGTGCACTCCTGATCTGACAAGAGATGACTGTTTGTTCTGTCTGCTACAATCCATAAACGGTTTGAATTTTGAAAGTATTGGATCAAGACTTCTTTCTCCTAGCTGTAATTCAAGGTACGAGCTTTACAAGTTCTACAACGAAACCGAAGTTAATACAACTATCCTGCCTCCACCACCCCTAGCTTCTTCTACCACTCCACGACCTAGTTAAGTCTTTCTTCTTACTTTGTTTCTTTTGCCCTTATTTCTTGAAATAATCTAATGCAATTACTTATTTTCTCCTTGTAATTGATTTGATATTAAACAAATGGTCTTCTAGACGCAGGGAAACATGGGAACTCAAATGTGTTAGCCATAGCCATCCTTGTGGCTATTATAATGGCTTTGCTACTTTCCATAGCTGGTTATTGTTTCCTTGCAAAGAGGAAAAAGAAGACTTCTGATAATGCACCAACCTTTTATGGTTAACATTTGAATGATTAAAAATCTTAATTGAGTTTGATTAGTGATTACCGTCATTGATCAGTCTATTTTTTTCCTTACTGATTACTACTATTTTTATTGTGCATCAGGAGATGATATAACAACAGTAGACTCGCTACAACTTGACTATAGAACAATTCAAACTGCAACAAATGATTATTCAGAGAATAATAAGATTGGGCAAGGAGGATTTGGCGAGGTTTACAAGGTATAATCGGTGATGTAACCAGGATTTTAGGGGCCTAAATTAATACTGGATTATTTTTATTTTTATTTTTATTTTTATTTAAGTTTTGTTATATAAATTGTGATTTTAAAGCAATTTGACAAAATATGAATATTTATCAAAAATATAATTTCTATAGTGATAAAAATATATTATATCTTGAAAATAAAATAATATGAAATATAATAATTAAATATATCTATAAATATGATAAATAAAACTATATTTATTAATTCATACAGTAAATGTAGAAAATGTTATTATATAAAGTGATTTAAAAATGAATATATTTGAATAAAATCACAAAAAACAAAAAAAAACAGTTAAATACATAAATTTAGGATAATAGATGAATTTGTAACTGAAATAGATTCTTTAAATGATTTTTTGTACAAATTATTTCCATATAATATAACTAATTTATTAAATTATAGAGTTAAATACGCCTCTTCTTCTATGTCTAAGAGCATCTCAAAAAAACAGTCTATAACTTCAAATATGGAATTTTTTGCTCTTAAAAAAATTTCAAATTTGAAGTTTGAGAAGACAAACTTTATATTTGAAGTTTCACAACTCAAAACTTCAAATTTGAAGTTTCATATTTTTGTTTGTATTTTGGCCCCTATAATTGCATATCACATTTATGATTCTTAATTATTTTCTCGTTATCATTTTAATCCTTAAAAAATTATAAATCATAAATATTTTATTTTTGTTTATAAATTTAATTTTTACACATAAAATTAAGTAAAATTTTAAATTAAGATTTAAACAAGACAACAACAATATAAAAAAACTAAACAAAAAAACTTTTAAAAATTACATGAAGACATAACTATTACACAAATTTAAATATCAACAACACTAATAGTCACATAAATTTGATCAAGAACCTCCACAATCTGCAAAATACTGTCCAATTTTTTTATGTAACCGAAGATAGTTGTTGTTTTTAATTTCTTTTCGCACAATTCTTTCTTCTTTAGATCGAATGTATTCACAAATATTAATATCACCGATAGAAGTTAAGTCTTTTAACAATATTTTCTTTTCCTCTTTTACTTTTTTTTTTCCAGATCTAATGTAATTACAAGTATTAATATCACCCGATTTTAACATTTTTTAGCTCATAATCTACAAATTAAAAATAAAAAGAGTCATTTTAACTTCGAAATGCACTAGATGATCATATATGCATAACGAAAATAATTTTATGGAATCTTATGATGTTTTTCTTGAAATTTAATATTAATTATGTTATTTCTGTTGAAATTTTTATATTTTAATACAATATTTTACTAATTAATATTGTTGTAATAATTTATATATGTGCTAATAAAAGTTTTATGAATTTAAATTAGTTATGAAAAATATAAGGACCATAATATAAAATACAAATAGTTTTGAAATTAAGTTTGAAGTTTTGTTTTTGGAAAAATCACCTTTAGACTTCAAATATAGAGTTTAAAAACTTCAAGATAGAATGTATTTTTAGAGATGTTATAAGGCACCGCTCTGGATACCATCACTAGTATACATCATTAACTGCACGAACCTGACGCTGTATATTTTTCTCTGAAATTTTGTGCCAACCTATTTAAATAATTTGAATGATGCTCATATAAATGGATAGGGTACATTTTTGAATGGGACTGAAGTTGCGGTGAAGAGACTGTCAAAATCATCAGGCCAAGGAGAAACAGAGTTCAAAAACGAGGTTGTTGTTGTTGCAAAGCTTCAGCACAGAAATTTGGTAAGGCTTATGGGGTTTTCTCTAGAACGAGAAGAAAGGATATTGGTCTACGAATATGTGCCCAACAAAAGCCTTGATTACTTCCTCTTTGGTCAGTAGCATTTATTGCTTTCTTTCGGTGAATCTTTGGACTTTTTAAAAAAATTGGGGGTACCAATGTTTAAATTTACTATGAATGTACAAACATAGACCCTACAAAGAAGGGTCAGCTATCCTGGACACGGCGATACAAGATCATTGAAGGGATTGCTCGAGGGATGCTATATCTTCATCAAGATTCACGGCTCACAATCATTCACCGTGACCTCAAAGCAAGCAACATCCTCCTGGACGCAGATATGAATCCAAAAATCGCTGGTTTTGGAATGGCAAGGATCTTTGGAATGGACCAAACTCAGGAGAACACAAACAGAATTGTCGGTACCTAGTAAGTCATCATACATTTTACTTCTCTTATTTAAGTTGATGTTTGTAGAACATGATTTTGTCAATATACTAAATTTTGGTGAGGATTTCAGCGGTTACATGTCTCCCGAATATGTTATACATGGCCAATTCTCAATGAAATCCGATGTCTATAGCTTTGGAGTGTTAGTTCTTGAGATTATAACTGGTAGGAAGAATAGCAGCTTCTACGAGAGAGACGGTGCACATAACTTGGTCACATATGTAAGTTGAGGCAACCAGTTTTTCTATATACTATTTTAGTTTAACATACTTTTATATACACCTCTCTTACTATAAGCAACGATTGCAACAATTAATTGGTTGACTGATATTATAGGCTTGGAGACTGTGGACTAATAAATCAGAGTTAGATCTTGTGGATCCAGTTATAGTAGATAATTGCCAAATGAGGGAAGTGGTTCGATGCATCCATATCGGTCTTTTATGTGTTCAAGAAGATCCTATAGAGCGTCCCACCTTTTCAACCATTTTGATGATGCTCATAAGTAACAATGTGATTTTACCAGTGCCTCAACAACCAGGGTTTGTCACTCAGACTAGACCGAAAAAAGATCTGCCTGATTCGAATCAATCTACGATGGCCAAGTCTGGTATATGGTCTGTTGGTGATGCGTCTGGTCACTGATTTATATCCTCGTTGATTATGGTGTTAACCTTCACGCTTGAATAATTGGTAATTATTGAAAACACGTGTTGTTTTTGGTTGATAAAAAGTTCAAAACTTGTTTCAGCGACCTTTAATTCGGTACGTAGTAGTTTCGTTTTGATTTGGTTTTATTATAGTTTTACAAATCAACGTTTATGTTTTACAAAATCAACATTTATGTGATTTCTCTCGTATTTTAAATTTGGTTGAGTGGCGAATAAGCACAATTCACACTCGCATCTAATAATGAATAAAAAATCTTATCACCTTCAGGAATAAACCTTTAGCATTTGATTCACGTGAAAATGATATCTTGTGAATTTACGTGTTTTTAACTTCTTATTCTTGCATGGTTTGGTCATCTAGAGTATCATTTAGGCACATTTAGGTTGCATATCATTGCATTTGTACATATCAGGTGTTGGAGAGCACCATGGATGAGTTAGAAGACCATTGGAGGGATTTTGAGTCCAAAGAGTGAAAGATGAACACGGATGAAGGCCTTAAAGATCTCTTCTGAAGCTCAAAATTTGTGGAGACACTGGAAATTGAGTTAGCTTTACAATGGAGGTGGTTTCAAGTCGTTTGGAGCTGTATTGAGGGATTTATGATCAAAATACTACACACATATCAATATGACATTCCTAGCGGCCAGGCGTAGCGGCAAAAGATGGTCGCTACAGAAGATAGAGCTGAGGCGCCTAAGTACCGTAGCGGGAGTGTGTAGCGGGTTAGAGAGACCGCTATAGTTGAAGCGCTTTCTGTAGCGGTCTTCCGTAGCGGCATAATGAGGTCGCTATGAGTTCAAGAATGCGAAAAAATCGTCTAAGTGTCCTAGCGGCCACCCGTAGCGGGCATGTCAGGTCGCTACAGGCGTAGTGACCTCTGGTAGCGACCTTTTATGGTCACTACGGAGAAAAATATCTCTTTTTATGGGTCAACCCCAGCTCGAGTTTTAGATATATATAACTACTTTTCAGACAATAATTGGGGATCTATCTACTTTTTTATGAAGAACACAAGAACTCTTGAGAGAGAAAGCTTGAATCTTTAGTTTCTTTTCTTCTTATTCTCTTGAATTTGCTTGTTTAATCCTTGTTTATCTTTATTCTCTGTTGTATCTACTTGAATATGCTTCAATCTATTATGAGATTAAGTGTTTTCATGGAGATTAGTGAGTAGTTTCCTTAAGAATTCATGGGTTAGGGAGATTAGAGTAACTTAGTGAAGATCTATGGTGTTATTGTATTAGATCCTTGTATGAACTTGCTTGTTGAGTATTTTTAATGCTTGTTTAGTCTTGATCACTCTAAACCTGATTTCTAAACACTTCTCATCAGACATGATTAGATGAAGTGTTTGAATCAACTCAACTAAGCTCTAGTGAGATTAGCCAAGGACACTTGATGTTAAAATTGCTAGATAGTTATTAAACTTGAACTTAAAGATTGCTTGATTGAATTAAGCCAAAGACATTTGATGTTTAATGATTTCTAAGCAAATGGACATTTACCTAGACATAGGACTTGTCTAAAATTGTGTTTAGACTTAAGAGATTACTTTGATTGAAAGCTTGTCACCTAGATTGGATCTTAGTTACTTGAAGTCAATTCCCTTAGCCCATGGATTCACTTGTTTATATTTCTAGGATATTAGTTTGTTACAAATCATCTATCTTCTTGTTTGCTTAGATTAGGAAGGTTTGTGTATTCTTGGTGTTATAAGTCTCTAGTTCTCTGTGGATTCGATCCTAAAATGCTACAATGACATACCATTCGATTGTGGTATTGTTGGCACATTAGGTTAATTGGTGTGTGCTTAAACGCGTAATCAATTTGGCGCCGTTGCCGGGGAACTAAGTAGATTTGTCATTAGGATTTCAAACTTTCTTGAGACTAAGTTTTATTTTCATATGTTTTATTTTGCTTTGTTTGGTTACTAATTCCCTTTCAAGTGATTGCTCTTTTGCAAGATACATCCACAAGAGAGGAAGATCATGTCTCTTGACTTGGAATCAATGCTCAAGGCTATTTTAGAGAGTCAAGAAAGGGTGATATCTAGAAGCTCCACATCTTGTGAAAGAGCTTATGAACCAACCACCTCATTGGAGTATCAACCACACGGAGACTTTGGTCAAGGACACCAATATAGATATGGTGAGAGACACCAACCTTGGGATTTAGAGTATGAAGAAGAAGAAGATAACTTCCCCCAAGACTCAAATGAAGAAGACATCACCAACATGCTTGAGAAGTTGTTGGAGAATCAAGAAAGGGGAAGGATTGAGATGGAAAGGCAACTTGATTCTCTTTCTAACAAGATAGATGCTAATGGCAAAGCTCTTAGCTCAAGGTTGGATAGAGTTGTAGCACATGTGAAGTCTTTCAACAACAACATCTCTCACATGATCGAAGACCAAGAAGAAAGCGCCACTCCTCTTCACAACGCCAACACTTATGAAGCACATACCACATACATGGAATGTGATTTTGAAGAGGATGCTCAGCTTGAGGATGATTTTCAACATGAAGCTGAAGAGCCTATATACGAGTCTAAATCACTCTCTGAATGCATGGTAGATGAGAATCTTATTATAAGATCTGAAGAACAAACCAAGACTATGACATTCATGAGTCATTATGCAAACATCGATGAAGAAGAAGTAGGCTTTGTTGAGAACACTCTTGAAGATCTGGGTGATGAGAATTTGGTTGTTGAATGCGTTGAGGAGACAAAAGAGAGCTTGGTTTTTATAAACGAGCTCTTGAGTGAAGAAGAAACGCGTGTGATCCCTGTAGCCAAGGAAGAAGCAAAGGGTGAAGAGTCTGTGGAGAATCAAATGAATTACATCAAAGAATCCTCCGAAGAGGTACAAGAAGAAGAGTCTCCAGTAGAAAAGCCCTTTCAGAATCACTTTGGTATTCTCTCCACCAAAGAACTTAAACGTGATGATCCAAGGAAGATACCATTTGAGGAAATCAGGATGAACGAATTCAGGGGATGGTTCTACGACGAGTATGATCCTGGTGATCATGGTTGTCTCGATAAGGCCTTCTGTGGGCCACCTCTTGCCTGAAAAGGCTCTGCAGTCAAGCTTAAAGACTTAAAACAAGCGCACTTGGGAGGCAGTCCACTGTTATCTTTCAAAGGTCAATCAAAATCGCTAGAGGTCAAAAGACGATGCTTTCTCTGTCTACCCTCCTCTGAACCAGCCAATAACTCCAAGTAAGTGTCAATCAACCTTGTACATATTTAGTTTTCATGTTTATCTTAGATCTCTTCTTTGAGCTTACTCTCACACAAGGGACTGTGTGAAGTAAGTTTGGGGGAGAGTCTACTATCTCACATTGTGTTTTGTTTTGTTTACTTGTCATGAGTCTCATGCATTGCATTGCATAGAAAATTTCAAAAAAAAAAAAAAAAAAAAAAATTTAAAAAAAGAGTTGTGTGTTTTGAATTATGCATAGGGAGCCATGATTGAAATTGCCATGAAAAGAACATATCTACAAGCATCTCTTGAGCCTTGAAAACTCTTTTTGAAACATGTTGCTCATATGATATTGACATTGTTCTTGAAACCAATTACAAACTGAACTTGGGCATAATGAATTTAATCTCTCTTGCATATGGGCACTTGCATACTTGATCATGGATTTCATACACATTTGGGTTATCTTATTCCATGTATTATCCTTTGATTAACCCAAATGGCACTCCCCTACCCTTGAACCCTTGCCATTCTTTGAAACCAATATTGATTTGTTGAGTGAGGTCTCTTATTGATAGCTTGTTATGTGCAAAATCTTGAGAGTATTGGGAGCGACATATGTTTGTTCTCATCTATTGCTAGCATAAGATCCTCATTTGAACTAGCATCTAGGATGGTGAGTGAGTTTGTGTGTTTTTAAGTTGTTATATCTTGGGTTTGAGAGAAGAAAAAAAAAAAAAAAAAGATCAAAGAGTGTCAATAAGAAAAGAAAACCAATAGGAACCAAGAAAATAAAAGAAGAAAAACTCTTAAGTGTGTCAATTAGAATTCCCCAAAGTAAAAAAAAAAATGAATGAAAGATCATAATGGGGAAAGAAAAAGAGTGTCAAGTTCTTAGTTGGTTGATCATGTAAAAAAAAAAAAAAAAGAGAGTTCACTTGGTGAGAAATGTGAGTGAAGTGTATATACTTGGGTTTTGAAATATAAAAGATGGGTAGAATTTGTAATCACTTAGGAAGAAGAGTAGAATGATGTGAATGAGCTATGTATGCATGAATTGCTCCTAGTCTTAGATAAATTTTGCATAATGATCATGCTCCTTGTTCTTGAGTGATTACCACCATTAAAAAGATTGTATTTGAACCTTTCTTTTCATTCATAAAAGACCATTAATCTACCAAGCCAAGTGATTGAGATCATGTGCCCATTTGTGAGAATCCACCTTGTGTGTGTGTGTGAATGAATGTGAGAATTGGTTGAAGTTACTTGTTGATTGATGAGCATTGCACTTTGTATAAAGAAATAAAAAGAGTTTGATAGGCATTGAGAAGCTAGACTGATAAAAGAATGACCAATGATTGTTTGCTATGATCATTTGGAATGTTGTAGAAGAGCTAGGATGTGTGTCTTTTGGCTATGAGCTCCCTTTTTCAAACTTTTTCCTTCTTAGGACTTGAAAGTTTACTTGAGGACAAGTAAAGGACTAGTGTGGGGGAGTTGATATCTTGTGAATTTACATGTTTTTAACTTCTTATTCTTGCATGGTTTGGTCATTTAGAGTATCATTTAGGCACATTTAGGCTGCATATCATTGCATTTGTACATATCAGGTGTTGGAGAGCACCATGGATGAGTTAGAAGACCATTGGAGGGATTTTGAGTCCAAAGAGTGAAAGATGAACACGGATGAAGGCCTTAAAGATCTCTTCTGAAGCTCAAAATTTGTGGAGACACTGGAAATTGAGTTAGCTTTACAATGGAGGTGGTTTCAAGTCGTTTGGAGCTGTATTGAGGGATTTATGATCAAAATACTACACACATATCAATATGACATTCCTAGCGGCCAGGCGTAGCGGCAAAAGATGGTCGCTACAGAAGATAGAGCTGAGGCGCCTAAGTACCGTAGCGGGAGTGTGTAGCGGGTTAGAGAGACCGCTATAGTTGAAGCGCTTTCTGTAGCGGTCTTCCGTAGCGGCATAATGAGGTCGCTATGAGTTCAAGAATGCGAAAAAATCGTCTAAGTGTCCTAGCGGCCACCCGTAGCGGGCATTTCAGGTCGCTACAGGCGTAGTGACCTCTTGTAGCGACCTTTTATGGTCACTACGGAGAAAAATATCTGTTTTTATGGGTCAACCCCAGCTCGAGTTTTAGATATATATAACTACTTTTCAGACAATAATGGGGGATCTATCTACTTTTTTATGAAGAACACAAGAACTCTTGAGAGAGAAAGCTTGAATCTTTAGTTTCTTTTCTTCTTATTCTCTTGAATTTGCTTGTTTAATCCTTGTTTATCTTTATTCTCTGTTGTATCTACTTGAATATGCTTCAATCTATTATGAGATTAAGTGTTTTCATGGAGATTAGTGAGTAGTTTCCTTAAGAATTCATGGGTTAGGGAGATTAGAGTAACTTAGTGAAGATCTATGGTGTTATTGTATTAGATCCTTGTATGAACTTGCTTGTTGAGTATTTTTAATGCTTGTTTAGTCTTGATCACTCTAAACCTGATTTCTAAACACTTCTCATCAGACATGATTAGATGAAGTGTTTGAATCAACTCAACTAAGCTCTAGTGAGATTAGCCAAGGACACTTGATGTTAAAATTGCTAGATAGTTATTAAACTTGAACTTAAAGATTGCTTGATTGAATTAAGCCAAAGACATTTGATGTTTAATGATTTCTAAGCAAATGGACATTTACCTAGACATAGGACTTGTCTAAAATTGTGTTTAGACTTAAGAAATTACTTTGATTGAAAGCTTGTCACCTAGATTGGATCTTAGTTACTTGAAGTCAATTCCCTTAGCCCATGGATTCACTTGTTTATATTTCTAGGATATTAGTTTGTTACAAATCATCTATCTTCTTGTTTGCTTAGATTAGGAAGGTTTGTGTATTCTTGGTGTTATAAGTCTCTAGTTCTCTGTGGATTCGATCCTAAAATGCTACAATGACATACCATTCGATTGTGGTATTGTTGGCACATTAGGTTAATTGGTGTGTGCTTAAACGCGTAATCAGAAAACAAAAGGATTCAGAGAAGGCGCCTTACTAATATTCGTACCATTTTTTTGGTCAAACTAACATTCGTACCTATCACTCGTTGTGTTCATAATTTAATAAGATCCATCTTTCAACCTTTCTCTAGCATTCGATTATGTAGATTTGATCACGATTGCATATGTGATAAAAATGGAACATAATCGGTGAAAAGCTTTAATTAGTAAGCTAGACGCAAAGAATCGGTAACCAAGTAAGCTGTAACTTTCACATGCTGCGTAGTATCATTATTGTCCAGTAGTCATTTGTTTTTCCTTCTGTAGGCAAACGATTCTGTAATCTTATGAAGTAATAAATTTTCAACAGTTTGATTCTATAGTAGAGATTATGCAACATTGATCCAAGAGACAAAACAGTCTTTGGGAACTAAATCTTGCAACATTTTTACTAAGTTATTAGCTTTTCTTTTGATGAGCATGAACTTGTAACAAAGTTTAGGTTCAGCTAGGAGCCTAGGAGGGAGATATTTTCAATATATATTGCATGCAATAGCTCGAGGGTGTCTCCATTCTTGAAGCATATGAGGGTGAGTGTTGCTGACTAGAGCTGGCATTTTGAACTCTTTGAATCTCCACAAAAGTTCTTCTATCCATACAAGTCTTATTAATCTGCATTACAGCTTTGTAAGAGCGTATATATGCATGCTTCCATCTCTAAGGATCTTTAAGTGGGCTCTATAGAGGTTTATTCCTTAGGAATAACCAACATTTAACCACTTGAACTTTGTGGTTTATAGGACACCAATATTTTAAAATGAGCAAGTATGAATGTGATCTTCTCTGGATCTATAGAAGGAAACAATTTCAGGCCACATGCTTAGCTCCATCAGTGCTTTACTGCTAATGTTAGTTTGGGATGGACCATCTCTATCATTTCTCAAATTCATTTTCCAAGTCCTTCATATCAAATGAAAGGGAACAACTTAATAGGAAAGACTGATGGCTATATCAAAGTACAAATTCTCAATACTGCCAGCTAGTGACTTATTTATAAGTTGCTCACTTGAAGGATGTTGAGCCGGAGACAGCTCCCAGCCTCCCAAATCTCTCTAGAGAGAGCAAATGGTTACTGTGTTTTCTCACTATTTGTGTTTATATTTAGCAAATGTATTTGCACTTAAATAAAATTAAATAGAGACATTCAAGGATTGTGTTAAAAAAAAAAGAGACATTTAAGGAGAGAAAATATAATACATTACCCGGACTCGATAGTCTAGTGGTATCTGCCCCTTGGGGAGGTCAGCTGTTCGATTCGCAGGGCGGAGAGGCGTGCCCAGGGCCCTAACCGGTACAGGCAAAGGCTGGCGCCGGGCCTAGGTGGTGGGCTGGCCGAAGGTTGGCCAACACCTGGTTAATCAAAAAAAAAAAAAAAAAAATATAATACATTTTTTGACATATACCATAGTCCTTAACATATACCTTACCGCCATTGCTAGACTCTAGTCATCTCGAAAAGACACTTTTAAATCTTTTGCATTTGAAACTTTTAAAATCAAGCATAAATCTTATTAATCTTTTTTAAATGGCTACATTTATAAATAAATAATCAAAGTTTGACACGTAACATGAGAGTTGTTTTATATTATAATATAATTTTAATTTATTTGGTCAGCAAAATAATTGTTTTATTTGTAATATAAACAGACACACCAAAGGAGAAAATTTCACACACACACACAACCACCTCGCGCTCTCTCTACCATACAATTTACAAACAAAAGCAAAAAAAAAAAAACCAAAACCTCAGAGATTCGATCTTCATTCCCCGACGCCGGCGGAGATCTTATGGCGGGACAGTCGCGAAAATGGATGATTCTAGTGGCGACGATATGGATTCAGGCTTTCACCGGGACGAACTTCGATTTCTCGGCTTACTCTTCGGAGCTGAAATCGGTTCTGGGGATTTCGCAGGTGCAGCTTAACTACCTCGCCGTGGCTTCCGATCTCGGGAAGGTGTTCGGGTGGTCGTCGGGGCTCGCGCTGATGTATTTTCCGATCTGGACGGTGCTTTTCGCGGCGGCGTTTATGGGGTTCGTCGGTTATGGAGTACAGTGGCTCGTCATAACTAACTTCATCTCTTTGCCGTATATTATGGTAACTTCACTACTTCACTCTTCTTTCTACTTTTTTGATCAAACTGTTTTTCATTCATTTAAATTGTTTTCTTAATTATTATTGAGAACCACTACTTTATAATAATGTATTATTTTCAAAGGAAAAACACTATTTTATCATATTCCTCTTTTATTGAGAATCATTACTTTATGACTGAGCATAATTCGTTATTAAATAAATTAATCTAGGAGATAATATGTTCATAAGAAAATCGTGAAAACATAAAAGAGAAATGAAGAGAATGTAATAATCTACAAATTGTCTTTCATTTTTGAGAAATTGAAATATTATCCAACAACGCATTGGTTACTCAAAAAATGAAAAAAAAAAGTTTTAAATTTTGAGTTTATGTATTTTTCGTGTTAGACTGCAAACCTAGTTTAGCTAAGGTGACACATAGTTTTTCATGATTTGTTACAGTTTTAATTGTGGTTGTTATGAGCTTATGAAATGATATTTATGGTGACCTTTTTCTTGAAATATAAATCATTTGTGGAAGAACAAGTTGTATCGGGATTTCACTCAATTTTTGTGTGCTCATACGTAATTAATCGATTATTTAGTTAAACAGACAAGTGTGTTTTTAGTCGAATTGTTATTAATATAATCCAAACATTAATTTTTGAAAGTTGAAGTATAGACAACTTATCTCGTAAAATTATTAGTTCTTTTAAAATGCTATAATAAAATTTATCAAATTGCTGAAAGATACACAAGACATAGTTTTCTCTAATCAAAACTATGTATTGTTTGTTTGGAAAGTTTAGTTAGTTTTCTGTTACCATAAAATGACTTTTTTAATGCCAATTGGTACATATTTAAAGTTATTCAAATATTTATACTTTTTTTTTTTGTCAACTCAAATATTTATACATATAGTTTTGTCGCAATTCACAACTCACATTTTTTGTTGTCGTTTTGTTCTTTCTATATATTGGTGTATGCATTTATTTTTTAAAAACTTCGACAAGGTTCCAACAAGTCTTCTTCTTGTCATTTTCGGCTTGGCCGCCTTGTGTTTGATGGCTGCTTCAAAAACCTGCAATAATTTTTGATATAAAATATGAATAAAACAATTTTATCTGCATTGTTTTTTAAGAAACTTTTGATTAATCTTGGTTGCCTTGTGTACAGGTGTTCCTCTGTTGCTTACTTGCTGGTCTAAGCATCTGTTGGTTCAACACAGTCTGCTTTGTCCTCTGCATCAGTAACTTCCCTGCAAACAGATCACTTGCTCTTTCCCTCACCGTCAGCTTCAACGGTGTAAGCGCTGCTCTATACACTCTCGCTTACAACGCAATCAATCCAACATCTCCAGAGCTATACCTTCTCTTAAACGCTCTTATCCCTCTTGTCATCTCTTTCACTGCCATCATCCCTATTCTTCGCCAACCGCCTTTCGAGCCTCTTCCACCAGATGGAGTTCGCCGTGACTCTCTCATGTTTCTAATCCTCAACATTCTCGCCGCTTTAAACGGCGTTTATCTCCTTCTCTTTGAGTCAAACTCCTCTGCTTTAGCCTCTGCTCGTCTCCTCTTTGGTGGGGCTATCATTCTCTTGATCCTCCCTTTATGTATTCCCGGCTTAGTCATCGCTCGGAACTGGTATCTTCGCACCATCCACACCAGTTTCCGTCTAGAAGGTTCAGGTTTCATTCTTGTTGATCCTGATGAGCTTGAGTTGCATAAAGGGATGCTTGCACATGAAGCCAATAGAGCAAGCTACCAGTTGCTGAGCGATGATGTTGTGCCAAACCCGGTTAAGACTATAGCTGTGGAGGAAGGTGACGCTGATGAGTCTTCTTGTTGCAAGAAGCTTATCACAAGAGGTCAGCTTGAGCTATTGGGAATTGAACATTCTTTGTGGCAGCTCTTAAGCAGAGCTGATTTTTGGTTCTACTATGTCGCCTACTTCTGCGGTGGAACCATTGGACTTGTGTACAGCAACAACCTCGGTCAGATTGCTCAGTCTTTAGGACAAAGCTCAAACACCACAACTCTTGTCACACTTTACTCATCTTTCTCGTTCTTTGGAAGACTACTCTCTGCGACACCAGACTATATCCGAGCGTAAGCGAAATTTATTAATTTACCGTATTTACTAATTTATCAAATATTAATTTTATGGAGTTTATGGTTTGGTTCTGCGGGTTTTGACTTGGTTTAAGTTGTGCAGAAAGGTTTATTTTGCAAGAACCGGGTGGTTAGCAATCGCGCTATTACCAACACCAATCGCGCTTTTCTTGCTTGCATCATCAGGAACCGCGTCAGCACTACAAGTTGGAACTGCTCTGATGGGTCTAAGCTCAGGATTCATATTCGCCGCAGCTGTTTCCATCACCTCAGAGCTTTTTGGACCAAACAGTGTTGGAGTTAACCACAATATCTTGATCACAAACATACCAATAGGATCATTGATCTATGGATTCTTGGCTGCATTGGTCTATGATTCACATGGTACGACAGGGATCAAATCCATGACCGACTCTGTTGTGTGTATGGGACGAGGTTGCTATCACATGACGTTTGTCTGGTGGGGATGCTTGTCGGTACTTGGACTAGGTTCGAGTCTTGTCCTGTTTATAAGAACTAGAAAAGCTTATCAACGGTTTGAACAAGCTCGGATAAGTTCAAACATTGATTCATAGAAACTTGTCTCAATCCCCCAATGGCTTGTGTGTATATCATTATATATGTAGGATCTACATTATAACAGAAGTTATAATGGACTGTTAAACATTTTATATAAACAAAGGTTCACTTTCCATTTCAGTACTTACAACTTTAGGGATATATACAAAACCTCTGATCTTTAATACAAAGAAACAGCCTCTCATAAGCCAAAGCCATCTTACTCGCTGTGAACATCTCCGCCGCATACTCTCTACACTTCCACCCTCTCTCAGCCAACCTCTCCGCTCCTTCGGCCACCGCAGCTTCCATAACCGCCGTCAGAGCCTCCACATTAGGTGCAAACATAAACCCAAACTCGTCATTCACCACAACACTCCTCTTTATGCTCGGATACCTCGACGCCATCACTGGTTTACCACTCAACATCGCTTCCATCAGAGTTAAATCAAGCCCTTGTGGTCTTAGCGTGGGATTCACGAATATATCGATTCCATTGTAAAATCCCTTGAGCTCATTTGGGTTTAGGGATCCCAAAACGGTAACTTTATCGCCAAGTTTCTTGTAACGTTGCTCCCACGGACCTGATCCAGCCACCACGAGGTGAACATTAGAATGCGTTTCGATTAGTTTTGAGAAAGCTTCGAAGAGTAACGGATGTCCTTTATCTTTCACCAATCTCCCTGCGACTCCTAAAACAATCGCCGATGACTTTTCTTGTAGCCCAAGTTTCGACCTAAACAGAGAACGTAGCTTCTTGTCTGAACTGAATCCCTTTTCATCGACTCCGTTGAGGATCACGTGGACCCTTTTCTCCGGAATCTGGTAAACGTCTCTTAGCATTTCCCCGCAGCTATCGCTGATTGCTATATGATGAGCGTAGTTGTGGAAGAATCTGATTTCGTCGAGTATCTTGGGAAGCACGGCACTGTGTAGGCTTGCGTTGAAGCTTTGTAATCTTGGTTCTCCTGGTTTGCGGATAAGATCTTGGTAAAGGCTCGAGTGTAAGCTCTCTAGCGCAATGCCGTGCCATGTTACGGCTAGGTTTGGAACCTCCCGGGCCTTCCAGTACGGTAAAGACACGCTCTCGGAGTGGACCACGTCAAAAGGTTGTTTCTGGTTCTCTTCTTGGTAAAGATCCCATGCTTTTCTGTATTGCCATTTGCCGGGCTCTGAACCTCCGTGGGAATGTATTGTAGGGTTTATGATTTTGTTGGTTTCAAGGGAAGGGTCTAAGGGAGAGGTGAAAACGTGGACGCGGTGTCCACGGCGGGCTAGAGCAGTGTAGAGAGTGAGGGCGTGGCGTTCCATACCGCCCGGGTTAGGTCCATTGGGCCATTTACGGGAAAAAACAGCGAGTTTTAGAGTTTTGGGAGGAGGGCTGGTTAAGGAGAAAGCAAGGCGGTTCCAGGGAAACTGGGCGGTTTGGAGGTCGCCAGACCACGGTGGCTGATATGTGTAAGAGGAGGAGAATGCGGCGGTGGAAGAGGAGCAAGAGGATGTGTGGAGGAGGAAGAGAGATAGGATGCTAAAGGGGACGGTGAAGAAGAGAAAAGTGCAAAGTCTAGGTTTCTTGTGTTTGGTTTTTGAAGGCATTATTTTGACTTTTTCTTCTTCTGTCTTTTTAGACTTTAGCTCGTCTTACAAGAAAAAATACAACTCAGACTTAGCTCTAAACTGCAAACTCGAGCTGAATAAAAGAATAAAAACGAATAACGAAAATATGGAACGAATCTGGCTCAGCTCAAGCACAAGAACACAAGAACTTTGACGTGAATCAAGAGCAGAGAGAATGGATTTTGAGTTTTTATTAATCTCGAGGTTTTTAGTCGACGGTGGTTACTTAATTCCACATGCCGAAAAACGCGCGTATCACATGGCTCATGATTTGAATAAATTGTTATTAGGTCCTCATATGTTGTGGTGTTTCTTTAATTGGCAAAGACTTTTAATTATTGATCAATTTGTTTCTTTTTAAAAAAAAATATGCTTAGAAAATAAATTATTTGGAAAGCAAAATAGAATATGAAAACTTTAGTTATGAAATAAAGAGTCGGCTTCTCTCTTTTCGGAGAGAGAGAGTTGTTCTCTCTATTTCTCTTCTTATCTCCCTTAAATCTTTCAGAATAAGAGATCTCGCCGACTGTTTTTGTTTTCCATCTCCGGATCTTCCGGTTATGGTTCCCGATTGATCGGGCTTTGCCTCCGGGAAGTAGCGATTCTCTTAGCGTTATCTTCGCCGGCTTTTGTCTCCGGAAAGAGGTGTTCCCGTTATATCTCTTCGCCGGCTCTTCACCGGGTTTTTTCTCGGTTCCGCTTGATCGTCGTTTTTGCCCCTTCTTTGTCCCATCGACTCTCGATCTAATCCTCCGAAGCCTTTCACTCCATGTAATTAGGTCGTCTCATCTTCATGCTTATTCCTATCAACAAAGATGACTGCTCGTTCATGAAGGAAGATCAAAGTTCTTTTGGATCGATTGCAGACGGTGGTTTTCTTCCGAAGCGGTGGACCGGTTGCGTCTTGGCCTTCCGTGAAGACCACTATGTTGGTTTTTCACTGATCCTTTTCCGCGGGCGGCGGAGCTCCGACGTGACTCTTTTCGGTAGAGGTGGTGGTGCTTCGTCTTGACGCGTGTCTTTGAGTCGTTTGTCGCTCAGATACGTAGTGGCAAATGTCACTGACCTTCCTCAACGGTTTCCTCTGTTGGGCTGTAGGCCCACAGAGTTATGTAAATGCGGCCCGTTTGTTTAGGCCTTCTGTTTTATCTTTGTGTTGGGCTAGTCTCTTGTTGGACTCTGATCCATTTTAATAAATCTCCCAGTTGACAAAAAAAAAAAAAGAATATGAAAAAACTCAAAAACAAACAAAGTAGACTTTGGCAGGATGTATACTATTTATATATTGAGCTTATTTATCATGCAATGATTTTATATTCACAATATAATATATTATGCGAGTAGATTGTGATATCAAGTATACTGTTTTATATATTGAGCTTATTTATCATGCAATAATTTTAATACTCACAATATAATAGATTATGCAAGAAGATTGTGACATCAAGTATACTATTTATATATTGAGCTTCTTTACCATGCAATAATTTTAAATTCACAATATAATAGATTATGCATAATAAGTTTCCTCTCCACAATAAAAGTTAAAAATGACAATGAAAACAATTGTCATGATTGATCTCTACTTATTACCAGAGGTTAGGCTTTGCTGGCTCTATGTAACTAAGAACAGAACAGTCACAATCAGCAAAAGAGATTTCTTTCTTTATTCTTTTCCCATTTAGTAGCTCTTCTGGTATACAGAAACGGCCTCTCTTAGACACAACAGCTTCATCCACAGCGGTTTCAGTTTCTTTTCCAGATACAGCTTTCTCGAGGCTACTCTCCTGTAATCCCTGCAATCTACAATCATTCTCATCAGGTGCATATAACAAGCTCATCCCACATTTCACCACCTCACAGCAATCTAGCTTTCTTTTGGATACACCATCGGTAACAAAGAACTTGAACGAGGCTGTGGTGTTGCAACATCGGCTGAGATCATGGCTTTTCTTGGCGTGGAAGCAGTTGTTGTAACTGATGAAGACGTGATCAGAGGTAAGCTTTCTTGGTTCTTCTTCGCAGCTAGATGATGATCCACATTGCTCTTTCCATCCTCCGAGATTACAAGTAAAGCTGATGCAATCACCGTCCTCGTTTCTGAACTTGCACTTGCATATTACTGAGAATCGGTTTGTTTTATCTACATAGTCCTCGAATGAGACAACTACACAGAGTGAAAGTCCTATGAACTTATCGTCGCACCAGTGGGGAGGAAGGTGAGTTTCCATGGAAGATCCCATTCTCTGATGGCGGAACCATAATGGCAAATCGTTCCCTGGAAAATTTACACTAGCTAAAGGTTCTGAAACTAGTCCCTGAAATGATAAAAACATGCCATGAGATGTGAACCAAAACGTTACTAGAATAACAACAGAGTAATGAGAGTTGAACCTTATGATTACGTTGAATGGATCCATTCCCCAGTATTTGGCTCTTGAGTTGAGTATGAGCCACAATACTTTCTTGCGCATCTCTGTTTAGCTTAAAACAATCAGTGAAGACGAAAGTAGACTGGCTCCTTTCAGCTACCACAATAATCGTCATGGGTTTAGCTACTGTTTCGAGTGAGATACAGCCATGAGCATCCAGATACTGCAGATTTGATGGAAGCACTGGAAGAGAAACGAGGTTTTGGCAATGCTTCAAGTAAAGAGATTTGAGATGATGAAGTTCCTTGATGCTTCCAGGTAGATTTTTGATGTTGTTTCTGCTCAAGCATAAAGTCTGCAGCAAGGATAAGCAGCTAAAGCTGTCTGGCAACTTGTACAGATTACAATCTGTGAGATACATGTCTGATAACCGCGAGCAGCCAGAGAAAGGCAGCAGCTCCAAACACGTGAGATCATGGACTTTAGATCCACCAAATGAGAACAGCTTGAGATTGCTCATATACATTTTTCTGGGAGTTTGTTTGATGGCTGTATCATCCATGAGCAGAATCTCTAAGCTTCCCATGTCTTCGTTGACGTCCGGGAAAATCTCTAGCTTTGAACATCCAGAGAGAAGCAGTTCTTTGAGAGATTTCAGCTTGCAAAGAGTGGTAGGAAGATGCATCAACCTGGTACACTTCTTCAAATTCAACACCGAAAGTTTCTGGAGACTTTCTATGGATTCAGGAACTCTTTTAACCGCTGTGCCATCCAAATACAGAGATTCTATGTTTTCTGAGATAGTTGGAAATTTCTTGAGTTTTGAACATCCGCTGAGGATGACAAACTTCAGAGACTTCAAATTGATTCTCTTTGGAAGACTCTTGAGGTTTATGCAATCTCTGAGATTCAGTGAAACAAGACTGTCCATCTGCCGGATCGCTGAACACTTGGTTAAACTTGTGCAGTTTTCAAGATTCAGTCTCTCGAGTTTACGAGCTTCCAACAAGCCAGTTAGATTCATCAACTCTTTTGAATAACTGAGATCGACCCACCTTAACTCTCCTGTGTTCTGCAATAAGCAGATCAATAATTTAACAACCACATACAATAAGTACTAACTAACACTTTAGACCTGAAGTTGTACCTTCTCATCTTCCCACAGTTGCATAATGTTGCTATAACGCAGACTAAGATCAACGAGTTTCTTCGGGTTAAAGTTCGATGGAAGATACTCCAGAGGGTACCCTTGCCAGTGGAGATACACCAGCTCATCTGGAAAACAATCAAGCCCATTGGGAAAACGTAATCTACAATCATTCTCACACCACTTGGAACAATGAGAATTGTAGAACTTGAGGAATTTGAGATTCCACATCCTCGAGAAAATATCAGCACTTAGCTTCATGCTATATACATTAGACATATCTAGGAAGATGCCTCTGATCTCTGCAGTGCCCTGGAAAAGAAAAAAAATAATAATAGTCAACAACTATAGTAGAAAATCACATTCATAAGACAAATGAAACATTCTGGCTCACCGTTTTGTACTTTAAAACACGACAGATGTCTTCTTGGTCCCATAACCTTCCTCTGTTACCTGCTTCTTTGATGGATGATTCATAACCAACTTCCCTCCCCATAGTAAGCAGTAAGTCATGCATCTCAAGCCGGTTATCCGAGACTGTTATCAAGCACTTGTCAATAAGGTCATTAATCAGAATAGAAGCATCAGTATGGTGAGTGCTCAGAACACTCGAAACAAAGTCCAACTTCTCTGATCTAAAGAAGCAAGCAACATCAAGAAAAATGCTCTGTTCTTCCTCACATAGCTCCTCATAGCTCACTTTCAGCACGTCATGGATCTTCCCATCTGGTCTTCTCTGCAACCTCTCCCATTTCAACTTCCAGTAAGACTTATCTCTTTGACATAGATCAGAACCTAACAGCTTCAGAGCTAGTGGATGTCCTTTAGAATAATCCACAAACTTGTTTGATAGATCCATTAGCTCCGGAGTGGTGCAGAGATTACTAGAAAAGGCACTCAAGCAGAAAAGCTCCAGACTCTCTCTTCCGCTCAACCTCGGAACCACGTATGTTTCATTGACAACCTTTTCTAGGAGTTTCTTGTTACTTGTTGTTATAACAATCCGTGTTCCTTCTCGGTACAGCTCTTGTCCTGCTCCACCAATAAGATTTCTCAGTTGATTTTCGTTGGCCACATCGTCGAGCACAATAAACAGTTTCTTGTTCCGAAGACGATCCTTAAAGGCTTCGTGGGCACCTTCAGGAGCTCCAACATCAATATTCTCTTCATCTAATAACTTACGGAGGAGTTTCCGCTGCAAATGGTCTAATCCATGTAGCTTTGACTCGTTCTGAACGTTTGCAAGAAAGCAGTAACCATCAAAGCGATTGTAGTTCTGCTTATACACACAGTCTGCAACAGTTGTCTTGCCAATCCCAGCCATCCCAAGAACTCCGACGATTCGCACACAGCTTGTCTCTTCAAAGTCAATTAACTTTTCTAGCTCCATCATACGTGATTTAATGCCTGGAAGACCACGAAATTCTGATGGAGACAACTTGTTTATCACCTTGAACGTTTCCTTGGCAATTTTGTCGACAAAGTCACACTCCGGGCTGCCAAAATGCATCATCATGTTAACAACGATAAGGTTGACAATGAAACGAAAAAAGGATAAAAGTTTAATCTTGATGAAATTTTATTGTCTTGCATTAGAAACTACAAGAGTGATACAACACAAAGCACCTAACTTGGCATGAATAAGGTTCCAGTTAGTAAACCGTATTTCAGTTAAACTAGAGTGTTGGGGGTGGATTTACATCCTCCCTCAAGGCCCATTAGACAATGTACTAGGCCCATTTGGCTAGAAAACCCTAGACATATCGTTCTATAAATAAGGAGCTCCTCCTTATGAGAAAGGATCTCTTCTTCCATTTTACACATAAAACACTTCTTACAAAGAGCTTATTGATTCTTAGATTTATTTACACTTGTAATCATACATGTAATATAATCTTTAATCAATAAATTCTTTTTGATGTTCTTTTTCCATTTGATTTCTATGTTGATTTCTCTTTAGCCTCAAGAATCTAAGAAATCTATTTCTTAAATTCTTCATTGTATGAATCCGACAAACACACCATTTTCGGTTCAAACAGTTGGCGCTAGAAGGAGGGGGCCAAAGAGAACAATCTTCATAGCATATCAAACTTGGGAAAACCCTAGATCTAGGGTTTAAAAAAAAAAAAAAAAAAAAAAAAAAACAAAAACGATTCTTTCTTCTCCGACTTTCTTCTTCTTCGATTTGGACGGCTAGAAAATATGGAAAAACACGATTCTTGCAAAAGGACGAAGCTTTATTCGAAACCTTGCCGTTGATGTCACCAACGAACCGAAGATTCTCAACTTGCTGTCTCGTCGAAGAAGAACCGATCCGGCTGGCGGAGGAACCGGAGCTGCCAGTCCCGCTGGGCGGCGATGACGGAGGAGGGGCAGCTGCCGAAGCTTCCATTGTTGATTCGCGCGAAGGCGGGGTCGTGGTGGGAGAACTCTGACTCGATCTCGGAGGATGAACTCTGACTCGATCTCAGCTTGCCGTCTCGTCCTTTCTTACCCTTCTTCGTGACTCGGCCTTCTTCGTGACTCGGGGCGAGAAGAAAGATGATGACGACCGTGATTAATCTTGGCACAAGCAGAGACGAAGTCAACTCAAGCTCTCGAGACAAGAATCGGTTAACAAGAAACCCAAGAGATGACGTAATCACCTCGTCCTCGTCATTCCCTCCGGCTAGATCCCGACGACGACGGAGCCACACACAGACTGTGGCGATCTGCTCCAAGTCATCAAATCCAATAGCGAAGAAACTGAGCGGCAGAGAGTAACGGGTCGCATCCTCAGCTCTTCACAAAGAAGCTGTTCGCGGGCAGAAGTACGATATCGGGGTTGTGATCTCTGTTCAGAGGCTTCTCTTCATCTCGACGATCTCGATCCGTGACCAGCTCTCGGACCTAATTGGTAAAGTCATCAGCTTTGAGCTCACCACCATCTCAGCTCAGACAAGAGAGATCCACGAGACGACGAGCTCGTACCATAAGTCCACCATCTTCAGCATCACAGCGAACGAAGAGACAGACCGAGAGAAAGTTGAGAGAAGCTACATAAACATTTGATCGACACAGCGAACGAAGGGTTGGAAGCTCTCTCACGAAGCCTTGCTGTTGATGTTACCAAAGAACCTCCAAAGTTCGAGACTTTCTTGTTGGACGAACTTGTCGCTTCCTGCAAACCGTCTGACACACCATTTTCGGTTCAAACATCGAGCCAGCGAGTAAACCGAGACTTAAACAGATGATACTCCGGAGCTCAATGAAAACACCCAACTCAACCTCCTTTAAAAAAGTTAAACCGAGGGCTCAACCAAATATAAACCGGACTTCAATTACAATTCTAAACCGAAAATTTCAGATTCAATTTCGTATGTTTAGCTTAGGTACCTGCTCTCCGAACGAGACGTCTAATATATCAGTGGACAGTGGTATGTTTCGAAACAGTGAACCTACGCTCCTTCACCAGTTATTAAACCGTATCGAGAGAGTAAACCGAGACTTAACAAAATGATATACCGGAGCTCATTGAAACACTCAAGTCCCTTAAAAAGGTAAACCGAGACTCAAACAAATTATAAACCGGAGTTCAATTAAAATTCGAAACCGGATAATTCAGATCCAATTTCATATGGCTAAGGTACCTTCTCTCCGGAAGCACATAGCCGGCGATATCAGATGAAGCTCTTAGAGCTTCTTTCCACGCCGGAACTCTGTGTTCAGATCCCTGGAAGACCTCTTCAGATCGTTCGAACGGAGCTCCGAATTTCCCAGTCTGGTACCTCACGTCCGACGCCGGAACTTTGTAGAAGACCGGCAAAACCACCTGATCGAAGGTCCTCTTGCAGTCCATGATCTTGGCGAGTTCCTCTAAGCACCACGCGGAATCCGCGTAATTCTCGGAGAAAACGACGATGGAGATCTTCGATTGCTCGATTCGTTCGAGAAGCGCCGAGAGATCGTTGCCTCGCCGGAGTTCCTCATCGATGAAAGCGTCGATCCCTTTCCGGCGAAGAAAATCGAGGAGATAGCAGGTGAAGGAGTGGCGCGTGTCTGTGCCTCGGAAGCTGAGAAACACGTCGTACTGACGGCGGGAAGGATCGGATTTGCAGGAAGATGTAGCAGCCATGGAAGATGAATTCGAGGTTAGGAAATGAGGATTTGAGATCTTATTTTGAATTATATATTATTATCAAAAACCATTCAATAAATCAAGTGGGGTTTAACACGAGGTTGGTGGGTGGAAATGATTGGACTATGAACAGTGGATCTGATCTCTTTCTTGCGTCTCTCCTTCTCTTGATCGAAAGAGATACGATTCAGTGTTCTAACAAGTCCTTCTTGATCGAAACTCTCTCTCTCTCTACCTTCAGTGAGATGGAGATTCTCTTCGAGAAATATTTGACAACCGCCGATCTCAGTTGGCTTAACATATTTCTCTTTGGCGCCAACGAGGAGGTCGTTGAGTACTTTGGCTTAGCCACCGTCTTCGCTAGAGGCGCTGAAATGATCCTTCGAGTACAGGATGAGGAAGGCAAGCCATGGGAGTTCGGATTCTTAGACGTCAACATCCAATTCTACCAATTAACCAACGGTTGGAGTAACTACGTTAAGGAGAAGCAGCTTGGTGTCGGAGACATTGTTTTCTTGCAGCGAATTTTCACAGACAGCAGCAGGCTCTTCATTGGCTTTAGTAGGCGCGAAGCTGCTCTCGACGGCACATCCTCTGATAAACTCAAGGAAGTTAACTCTCCTCTCCCGCTAAGAAGTCATGTGCATAGCGTTACAGAGTTTGACCCCGTTTTAGTGTTTTCCTGTGCTGCAAACCAGGAGTCCGGGGAGAGATACTTCATCAGCTACATCTCCACAGAGTTGTGTCTCCGTGGCTTCACCCCTTTGATATATGATCTAACAAGGGGCACATTGACTGGGTGTCTGGAGCTGCCACACAGATCACGGGTTGGTATTATTATTTTCTCCAACAACTATGCTTCTTCTAGACAGTGCCAGGATAATTTTGTGGCAATAATGGACCATTCGAAAGCAAACAGCCTTGTGCTTCTTCCAGTGTTTTTTAAAGTGAAGGTTACAGACATTAGAGGCCAAAGTGGCTCGTTTGGAAGAGCATTCTCACAGCTTGAGAATTCAATTCAGGCATCCCAAGTTCCCACCTTCACCTTCATCGATAAACATCAGTATATGAAAGGGTAAATAATTTCTTTCTTTTCTCACTAGTGTATGGTGTGTGGTAATTGTATTTGATTCTGATAATTTTTCTGCGCAGGGGAGAGGTTATACTTGCCAAAAATATTGTTAGCAATGTCTGTTTGCTGCTCAGTTCTGAAAATAACATGAAACTAAGAGGAAGGCTTCAAATGAATAGTGTATTGTCTTTACTATATTGTTCTCAATCCTCAGCCCCACATATTGTTGGACTTTGGGGTATGGCTGGCATAGGGAAAACAACCATCGCTAGAGAAATTTTCAGAACACAAGCTGATAGATATGACGTCTGCTACTTTCTGCCAGACTTCCATATAGCGTGTCAAATGAGAGGACTGAGTCATCTGCGTGATGAATTCTTCTCAAAAATCTATGGGGAAGAAAAGGTTACTGTAGACGCATGTGATACAAAACTAAGTTTCCTAAGGGATAGGTTCCTTAGTAAAAAGGTTCTCGTTGTTCTTGATGGCGTGAGTAGTGCTAGAGATGCAGAATTTTTGGTTGGAGGGTTTGGCTGGTTTTCTGGCGGACATACACTCATCTTAACATCTAGAAATAGGCAAGTTCTTATACAGTGTACCGCTAAAGAGATTTACGAAATCCAGAAACTATCCGAGCATGAATCTCTTCACGTATGCTCACAGTTTGCCGCTGTACAAAATTGGAAGGAAAGAACGTCGTTGGTCTCTGAGCTGGTGAACTACGCTAGTGGGATACCACTGGCTCTGCGTGCCTTAGGTTCGTCCTTACAAAATAACTGCATTGTCGGTGAGAAGCAACATCTGAAAACATTGCGTCAACATCCTCTAGTTGAGATTCAGGATGCATTTAAGAGAAGTTTTGATGTACTAGATGGCAACGAGAAGCACATATTTTTGGACCTTGCATGTTTTTTCCGAGGGGAGAATAAAGATTATGTAGTGAGCATCCTTGATGCTTGCGGTTTTTTTACAGATTTAGGAATCTATGGTCTCATCGATGAGTCTCTCATCAGCCTTGTAGGTAACAGAATAGAAATGCCCAACATTTTTCAAGACACGGGTCGATTTGTTGTTTGTCAAGAAAATAATGAGACAGGGAAGCGTAGCAGATTGTTGGATCCTACTGACATTGTTGATGTGCTGACCAACAACTCCGTAAGTCTTAGAAAGTGTATATCTATTACTTCCACTGAAAATTAGAATACTGCTTAGGTTCCTTTTTACACTTAGAGAAGCTTATGTTTCTGAGCCCCTTTATCAATTTTCTTCAGGGAACAGAAGCAATTGAAGGCATATTTCTCGATGCATCTGGCTTAACATTTGAGCTGAGTACTACTGCTTTTGAGAAGATGTACAGACTTAGATTGCTCAAGCTCTACTGTCCAACTTCTGAAAACCATTGCAAGGTAAGTCTACCTCAAGGCCTTTACTCTTTGCCTGATGAGCTACGTCTACTCCACTGGGAACGATATCCTCTAGGATCCTTACCTCGGAACTTCAATCCTAAAAATATCGTAGAACTGAACATGCCCTATAGCAACATGACAAGACTATGGAAGGGAACAAAGGTATGTTTTGACATTATAGGATTATCTGCTGCATACATTAAGTAATTAGCTTTTACTTGATTACCCATTTAGTTATTGTTGTTGTAAACAGAATCTTGAGAGGTTGAAGAGGATCATTCTGAGTCACTCCCGACAGTTGACTAAATTCCCAAGGCTTTCAAAGGCCAAAAACCTTGAGCTTATTGATCTTGAAGGATGTACGAGTCTGGTTAAGGTTAACTCATCTATTCTTCATCATCAAAAGCTTACTTTCTTGAGTCTGAAAGACTGTTCACGTTTGCGAAGTATGCCTGCCACGGTTCATTTAGAAGCTCTTAAAGTTCTTAATCTATCTGGCTGCTCAGAGCTCGAGGATCTTCAGGATTTCTCACCAAACCTTAGTGAGCTATATCTCGCTGGGACTGCCATTACAGAAATACCATCTTCAATAGGTGGTCTCACTAGACTTGTTACACTAGATCTGGAGAATTGTAATAGACTTCAGCATCTGCCACCAGAGATAAGTAACCTGAAAGCTGTGGTCAGTCTTAGCGCAAAACGTCCTGCATCTTCCAAGGAATCAAGGGATCTTGCTAGCTTTGTGGATGTGGCACCACCATATAGAAGATATCGGTTGAAGAGATGTATTGAAGCTGTTATTCTGAGCTTAAGAAAAAGGAAGCGAGAAAAGATTTTCTCTATAGCCACAAACCTTTCTGAGGTAAACATCTGACACAATCATTAGCAAATACATGTTAATGGGATTCTGACTATCACCTTGAATGAGATTTCGTGACGGTTTAAAAAAGATTTTGAGTTTCTCTCCTCTTGTAAACCAGCTATAGCTTCATTTTGCAGGTTATGCGTGCCTCGGTCTCTACCTGGGGATTCTTTGGTTTACCAGAAAGACCCGGCGAACCTGAATGCGCATATTACATGAAGACAGGAGGCTGCAAATTCGGTAGTGACTGTAAATTTCACCATCCGAGACACAGAGAAACTCATATCCCAGGTTTAAGCTCCTTTAGCCACCCATTACGACCAGTAAGCCACTTCTTAAACTAGCAGTAGCAGACGTCAAATTTCCTTCCTTTAAACCTCATATCGTGCAAGTACAACTATCCTCACTTAAAATCCTCTGTCGACTTCAACCTGACGTCTGCTCTTTAAAAAAAAAAAAAAAAGTTTTCATTTCATTAGAATTGTCTTGTGTGTCGCTTGCTCATATTTTTATCTACTCTTTCGACAGGGAAATCCTGTGTGTGCCTCGTATTATTACACTGGAAACTGCAGCTCGGGTGCTACTTGTATGTTTGATCACCCATCGTCGATACCGACTCACAGGGACACATCTTTCGTGGCTTCCTTGACACCAAACTTGAATCCGCGAGGATTTTCATCTTCAATTGGAGATTCATCAAGTGAGCTTGTGGAAGCAGCAACTAAGAAACGGAGAATACACCATAACACATCTCCCATGGTTTCTGAGACACCGCTCTTGAATCTGCGAGGATTTGTTTCTTCAATTGGAGATGCATCAAGTAAGCTTGTGGAAGCACCAACTTCGAAAGTAAGAATAGCAGCACGTAAGAAACAACGAATACACAAGAACACAACTTCCATGGCTTCTGAGACGCCACATTTGAATCCCCCAGAACTTTCTTCTTCTCCTGGAGCTTTATCAAGTGAACATGTGAAGCAGAACAAGGATTAAGTGCAAAGCTTTTGTCACATCAAAACGTGCAAGGATTTGATGATTATTGATGAAGAACCAGTTTGTAAGCACCATTCCTTTGTATTATTCTACAGAGATTAACAAAACAATAACAGTTACCAAATACACTATGAAAACTATATATATATATATATATATTTTGGATCAAAAACTATGAAATTAAACTGTTGAAAGTTGAAACAAAAACATATAAAATACATATGATAGTAAAGAACAACAAATAGCATAATAAAAAAGATTCATTGGAATGAAAAAACAAAAATGCAAATATTTATGTAGATAGCTAATCTATTCTACCGTGCATTGAATCTTCGCAGCACAACGAAGTCCCGACCCAGAGGGCTTCTTCCTCAGTCCTCCGCAACTCTCCCTTTCTTTCGTTCTTGCCTTCTCTCCAGATCCAAACTCTCACCATTTTCTTCACAAGTGAACACCAAATCCAATTCGATCCACTCTCTTCCAAAATCTCTAATCCATTTCCAAAATTCAAATTCAGTTTCGTTTCATGATTTTGATCTCGTGAAACCTCATGGATTCGCACCCTTCCTTAACCGGAAGGTCCATCGGAAACAGCAACCGATCCAGCTTAGATCTCGGCCACTCTTCCTCTTCATCACATTCATCCTTAACCAAATCGATCTCGGACGCAAGCAGCCAAAGCCTCTCCTCGATCCTCAACAACCCGCACGTAGGCAAATCCGGCGTCTACGGCACCGACGCCTCCTGGGTCGGCTGGTGGTCATCCTCCTCAACCTCCGTATCCCCCTCCGAGTTCTCCCCCGTCGCCTCCGCAAAGCTCCCCGGCTCGGACCTAACCAGATCCGACTTCAACACCTACATCTCCTCGATCTCCGACTCCCACAACAGATTCGAAGATATCATAAACCACACAAAAGAAGAAGAGAGCTCCGAGCTCGATCAGGAGCGCCACGTGTCCGGTTTAGCTTCCTGCCTCCGCGAGGTCCCTTCGCTCTACTTCAAGGAGGATTTCGCGTTAGAGGACGGGGCTACATTCCGCTCCGCGTGCCCCTTCTCGAGCTTGAACGAGAATCTAGCGCTTCAGGAGAAGTTATCGCAGTATCTCGACGTCGTTGAGATGCATCTCGTGAAGGAGATCTCGGTGAGGTCTGATTCGTTCTTCGAGGCGCAGGGACAGCTGGAGGATTTGAATGTGAAGATCGTCGAGGGCTGTAGGAGGATCCGTGACTTGAAAGAGACGATTCGGGTGATCGATAGGAGTTTGGTGGATTCGGCGAGGCGGATTCAGGAGCTGAGCTCGACTAGGGTTAATATGTTGGAGCTGCAGCGTAAATTGAGGGTTATTTTGTATGTTAACCAAGCTCTCACTGCACTCAAATTGGTAATTTTTTTTTTTATGATTGGTTTTGGTTAGAGTAGTGTTCGAGTTAAGATGCTTTTTGTGGGGTGGAAGTTTGATTCTTTATTGTTCCAGTTTGTTGCGTCTGCAGATTGTGCTGGGGCTTTGGATATAACTGACGATCTCCAGAACTTGTTGGTGAGTTTCTTTGTGATTGATGTTTTAGGGTGCTTTTTCTTAAGAAGCTAAAGTTGTTTCCTTTTTTAGGCTGGAGATGAGCTGACTGGTCTACATTGCTTCCGTCATCTTCGTGATCATGTTACTATTTCCATTGATTCTATAAACAGGTGCGTCTCTTTTCGGGTTATGATAATGACGAAAATGTGTTATATTCAGTCTGCTTGTAATGCTCTTTTGGGAGAAGCTTTTCGAGCTTTTGTTTTAACGCCGATAAAATGTTTGTTATGTTCGTGGATGGAATGGGAAACACGTTGCAACCCAGTCGCATTTCTTGTTAAATGTGCCAAGTACCTTACCAAAGCAACCAACTAATTCTGGGTTCATTTTTTAGGAAAGAGGTGAAAATTTGATCTAGTGATTGTGTTTTAGTTTTGCTGTTAAACCTTTTGGAAACTAGAAATTTGTGTCAATTAAATGTTTAGCATAGGGAGTTTCAGTTCTTTCGTATTGATGTTTCGTGTAAACATAGTAGTTCACCTTCTATGTTTACTAGTCCTGTTTCTCCATTACTCTCTTTTTTTTTGGTCTAGTGTGTGATGGATTGTTGATTTTTTCGTTGTAGTATTCTCACAGCAGAATTTATGCGTATCTCAATACACAATACTGGGGAAATAGATGTACTGATTTTATCGTCAGCAAAAAAACGGGGATCCATTTCATCTAATGGGGAGACCGGTGATGAAGTAAGTCTCATCCGATACAAATGCATGTTTTTAATGATTTTGGGCGCTTCTTTTTGTACTATTCCGAGCTTAATTGTGGGTGTAAAAAATGAATAGAAGATCTGAAATTGTCAGAAGCTTTAGATTAATCAGAAAAAGAACGGTAAAAATATTCAGCAGGACTCTTATCTTCCACCTTGCAGGTTAAGCTAGAAGAAGAAGATACGTCTACTTTATGTGATCGGCTTCTTCCTCTAGTAATTGGATTGCTAAGAACGGTAAGTGGTCGGTCCTAATTATTTTTCAACTCATGTTACCATTAAGGTTGACAATGCTTTGCTGTTTTAATTTCTTAGTGAGAGCTGTCTCTGGTCACTATTGTTAATTTGTAGTGCTCATTAATTTGTAGTTTCTTATTTGTTTTCCTTTGGACTGTATTTCGTAGGCAAAGTTCCCCTCAATTTTGAGGATGTATCGTGAGGCACTAACATCTGAAATGAAAAATGCAATCAAGAACGCAGTTGCTGAGCTGCTTCCAATTCTTGTTGCAAGATCGCTGGAGTCTGACTTTTCACATGGGGAGCGCTCAGTAGATGTTGATGGTAAAATTATATCTGTTATTGCTATGTAGTTAGATTGTCATGTGAATTAGTTTTTGCATGAAATCATAGTTGAAGATAAGTTTAGCACGTGAAAATGTGAAATACCAATTATTCACATGCTTGTTTTCTTTTTGTTCTCTAATTTGATTTGAGACCTGGCTGAAACATCAGTGGAAGAAATTAGTCTACTTAATGAATGTTGGCCGAAAAGTTATTTTTAGGACTACAATTATCCTCTCTTATGATAATGTATTCTACTTCAGTGGTAATTTGTCTCTCTAGAATCCATGCTTATTTCTAGTGCTACTACAGGTGGTGGCTTATCTCTCGCAAGCAAGTTGAGGACCCTGTCATCGGAGGCGTTTGTTAATCTCTTAACTGCTATATTTAGGATTGTTCAGGTAATATATGCATCAGTTATAGGACTTTTAATTACGATAACAACATTATAGGAAGTACGACATATATGTCCACTTACGTTAAACCTTTGGCAGCAGTTTTAGTTTGGTTTTGATACATCTACTATATTGAGGTTTGGGACCTTTCGCTTCATATAAATTTTCTTTGGTATTGCGGTTTCGTGAAGATTTAGTAGTTCATACTTCACAATATTAGTTCACCTTCTATATTTACCTGTCCTGTTTCTCTATTACCATAAGATGTAATATGATTTCATTTCATTTAGTGAATGCAGGCACATCTTGTCCGGGCTTCGGAAGTGAAAAAAGCGATTGAATGGATCCTCTGCAATATCGATGGACATTATGCAGCTGATTCCGTTGCAGCTGCAATTGCTGTTGGTGCTGTAGCGGCCGAATCAGCCCAGGAATCAGGTTTCCAAAGCGGACAATTAGTGTCTTCTCCATTGGGTAGTCTTACCTCAAAGACCCCTTCATTGCAGAGAAAATCAAGCGACGCAACAAACTTGATGAACATGTCAAGAAACTTCAGGTTTTCTATTTTATTTATGTTTATATGTTCCAAATTGTCGCAGTTGCCTGTAACACAAGCTTTGTTATGCTTGGAACAATATTTAGGTTTTTTCTTCTACATATAGGGCCGATGTCTTGAGAGAAAACACAGAAGCTGTCTTTGCGGCCTGTGAGGTTACTCATGCTAGATGGGCAAAGCTACTAGGAGTCCGTGCTCTTCTTCATCCAAAATTGAAATTGCAGGAGTTCATGAGCATTTATGATCTCACCCAAGAATTTATAACAGTTACGGAGAAGGTATTTGTTCAAAACTTCTCCTCATAAAAGAGATGAGAAATTGCATTGGTTATTCTTGCGTGACATTTGTTTGGAAATTCACAGATTGGCGGACGGTTGGGATCTAGTATACGTGGGACGCTGCAATCACAAGCCAAAGCCTTTGTAGATTCCCAGCATGAAGCTCGGGTTAGTCTCTGTATATAAATGGTTATAGATTTCACAGAAAGGACATGTAATTTTTTTTAGTTTCATGGCTGACAAAATTTGTGAAAAGTACATTTTATAACCGAGTAGTGTTGAGCTATGTTGACTTCATCCCATAGATGCATATTCCGTAATTATTTTACCATCCAACTTCTTTCAATATCAAGAGTTCTGGTCGTTACTCTAATTTGTATTTTGCTTTACTGTAGATGACAAAACTAAAAGCCGTCCTTGATCAAGAAACATGGGATGAGATAGATGTTCCCGAAGAATTCCAATCCATAATCAGTTCACTTTTTGCATCCCAGGAGTTGATTTCTGGGAAAGGTGATGATGCTGATATTAAAACACACAGAAACCCGCTTCCTCTCAATGGGTCTCTCACTTCAGGTACTGAAGATCAAAGTACTGAATCACGAAATGAAAAATCGGAATCTAGTGAAGGTGCTGCAGTTAGTAACGCGCAAGTGAAATCTACAGTCAAGGCTAGTGTATCTTCTGTTACGAATAATCAAAGTAATCAGAAGGCGCACGGAAAATCTAACCTTTTCTATCAAGGAGTTGGTTACCACATGGTAAACTGGTTAGTGTTCATGTTATGCATTTTAACCTTTGTCTAGTCGGTTAATCTTCTTGTTATGCATTATTAACTATTTCTAGCGTTTGATAGGTTTAGATTGCTTAATATTTAGTTCCTGTCCAGGCTTGAAATGTTAGTTAAGCTGATGCATTTCCTTTTGTGTCTGCAGCGGGTTAATATTGCTCAAGATGTTGTCAGAATACATTGATATGAACAATTCTTTGCCAGCTTTGTCCTCGGAAATTGTTCTTCGTGTTGTTGAAGTGTTGAGATTTTTCAACACTAGGACATGCCAACTTGTTTTGGGTGCTGGTGCTATGCAGGTAAAAATATGCTTTAAATGGAGGAGAATAGTAGCTTCATTGCTGAGTAGCTTTATTAAGTTTTCTTACTGTGATCTATATTTTAATCAGATGTATCACCTCACTTGTCTTCTGCAATTGAACCTTCTTAACATAAAAGAATTTTAGTTTCTATTTACACAAAACAGATGTAATCTTCATTACTTTTGACCTTTTGGCCATACGTACGTGCTGTAGGTGTCTGGTTTGAAGTCCATTAAGGCAAAACACTTGGCGCTTGCAAGTCAAGTAATCGACTTCACTTACACTATTATTCCTGGTATGTGATATTTTATCTTCTTCTTTTTCTCTAACTGTTGCAGTCATAATATGCTCGCTAAGATTATATATTCATATCATTTGATTCTCCTCTGTAAAATGTTTTACTTGGTGTCATCCAAGCATTTCCTTATTCACCTTCCAAAATATGAGGTTTCTTACGGTGGTTGTTGGCTGTTTTTACATGTCCAAATTATGTTTTTCTAAGATGTCAGCTTAGTCTCTCCGCTTTTCAGCTTCCCAATGATTTTTGTTTGAATCATCCCTAACTCATTATTCATGCATAACAGTCTCTTTTTTCTTTTTGTGGTCGTAGAATCCAGAAGAATTATGTTTTCAAAAGTTCCTGAGGCTAGAAAGCCACTATTGTCAGTAGATATTGACAAAGTTGCTCAGGTACGTTTCTCTCTCTGCATTCTGCCTTCTGTCTCTTTACTCTTACATGTTGTAAAGTTTTGGAGGTCGTTGCACACCTGATAAGGAAGTAGTTTGGAAAAAAGTTCAAACTAGTTGGTTATCTATAGGTTTCTAGTATATAAGTTTTAAAATGGCGGTCTCCATTAACTTCGGCATCTGGCCAATTCTCAGGATTATAGGGTTCATCGAGATGAAATATACACAAAACTAGTTCAGATAATGAGAGAAAGGCTATTGGCGCATCTTCATGGTTTGCCGAAAGTTGTTGAAGGCTGGAACAGACCGCCAGACACCAACAAACAAACTAAAGAGTTTGCGTGGCCACTCACGAGGGTGATTTTATTCTCATTCACTAATCTTATAAAGATAATAGTAGTGTTATTTTGTCTAATTTGCATTTAATTATACAGGAAGTTGGTTACCTTCATCGTGTCTTGTCCGAGACACTGCATGAAGCGGATGTCCAAGCAATCTTCAGGTGAGAATTCATGCAACTGTCATAGTATATACATTCAGGCATGCCCAAAAAAAATTTCTTTCTTATAAATGCTATATAGCCAGGAAGTAATCTTACAGGTTCTAAACTCACTTCTTTTTACCTTGCTCCTTAATTCGTTTTCATGATTATTGTAGGCAGGTGATTTTGATAATTCACACACAAACTTCTCAAACGCTGGCCAACTTGGAGATAAGCTCTCCAGAGGCAAAGAAAAGGTAACTTTATTTCTTTCTTTTGTTCTTAAAAAAGAAACCAACTTAGCCTCTGTAATAAACGCTCTTGTTTTTAATCAGGTTGAAGCTTCATGTTGAGCTCATCCTCAAATGCATCCGATCGTTACCATCCGACAATACCAATCAGCCAGGCATCCCAAATTGGGGGCAACTAGATGAATTCTTTGCACAACACTTTAGAGAAGAAGAAGAAGAAGAAGGTGGCGGCCAAGCTGAGTAATGAAGTCGTGTCATTGTACAGCAAAATTGTTTCTTCTCACTTCCTAAGTAAAAAGAATCAGAGTTTGAGTATGAGGGTGGATTACTCGTCCTGTAGATTTAGCTTATAGGTGACAAGTTTCTTCCTTCTTCTCTCACTACCAATGAATCATTCTGCAACCAAAGGCACTTACAAATGCAATTTATGGATCTGTAACGTGTGTTACATTCAGTTACTGAGTTTGGCCCTTCAAATTGCAGGTGTGTTACAGTCATGGCCTCATGAAAATTATATCAAACTATGGTATGTACGTTTCTCGTTTTCCTAGATGTTGCTTTTTTTATTATCTTATTCTAACCCGAGTTGTAAGAGGTACCAGTGATTGAACAAATTTTTTTGAGGGTAATTAGATTTTAGACGTGCATATATTTAAGTGGGACAAAATTTTCGTGTGCTTTATTATATCCAATACATTCATTCTAAAAAAAAAATTCTATTCAAGCAGCATTTGTTTATGTTGTTCCGATTTAGACAGCGTCTTAACACCTGAAAGGTTACTGTCATTTTTCAATAGTGTAGGGTGTAGGAAGGTCAAGTGTTCAAATCGTGACGTTATACCAATTAAAGAACTAAAACGTCGAATTTCTTGTGAAATAGTGGTCAGCATCCTGAGGTAGCATGGTACCAGATTACAGAAAGTTTGAATTTTTAGTTTAGTTTAGTTTGATGGTTTTTTTTTTATCCTGTGAGGTTCCGTTTGGTATATAAGTGACTAACTAACATTGTAGTCATTTCATTTCAAATAAAAAAACAGACAATTCTAGTGAATTTTGGTTTGTTCAAATTGGTTCAGTGTCATAAATTTTAGTTTTAATTGACAAAGACAAAAAATGGCCGCATATAAATTGATACAAACGAACGCTGTCATCAAAATGTAAGTTAAACCACAACACAATAAAATTCAAGGAAATAAAGTCAATTTGGGTTGGAGAAAATTTCTCGGATTCTTTTCCGAGCTTCAGTTGCAGTTTACTCACCGGTTTGTTACCTTGTGGAGCGGTCCGTACGGAGCCTGAAGGTGCAATCGAGACTACTTCGGTTTTTTTCGTTGGTGAGGATTGTCTCTCAAAGTCACTTGTGACTATTTCTTATCTGTTCGATTTTGTCGTGGAAGCTTTATCGACGCATTCAAGCTTGGAATTGAATTCGCTGTTGAATCGGACACCATGTTCACAAGTGAAAATGTCAAAAACATAAAATAGTAAGAATCCAAGAGCAATAGGCATTAACATTTGTTCTTTGTTAATAAGAATTTCAGAAACATAAAATAGTAATGATAGGCAAGTGTTCCTTGTTAATAAGAATCCGGAGTAATAGAATATGTGTATCAAAAGTCAGATGATCACATACATTAAGGATTGATCTAAATTCTTTGAAATATCGTTTTATTGTTATGACTTAATCATTAACATCTGTTGTATATGAGTTCATGAGAATTTTAGGATTTTTAAAGCATTAACATTTGTTCATTTGGTTGGCTATTTATCTGGTGAAAAACCTAACTGGGATTTAAGTCTATTGTATGAAATTGATATAGTTAGATATATAATAGTATCTTGATTTTTAAAAGGTGACCCATTTTAAAACTATCTAGAATAATTTATGATATTATATTCCAAAATGTGAAGATATCAAATGTCTCATATAATAACAAGCCAAGTCAAGGTTTAAAGTTTATTGAGTTTGGTACGGTTGTATTATTTGTTAGGATTTTTTTTTTAAACTAATGTTAGGACTATTGCATGACTAATTCATATGTATAGGCTGGTAAAAGAGTTTTATTTTAATACTATTAGGATAGTTTATTTTCAACTATGTCTAATTGAATTCTCTATGTAAGCTTCGTGGTTTTTCCAAACTAATTTAAATTTTTGGCTAATGAAATTCACAGCTTACAACTGAGTTTTGGGGTCTAGTTATTAACTATTGTTTTCGGAACTTGGCTGGATTACGAGGGAATATCAAAAAACAAAGCCGATCCTAAAATTCAAAAGGCCATAAATATTTTAAAGTAGATTTTAATATTTTTTCTTACATATTGAAGTCATAAAATTTATGTATCCTAATTCTATAAATGAAGATGTGAAGAAAAATGTTTAAAGAACATGAAAGAATAATATTAGAGGCAGACAAGAGAAATCGAATGCACAATTAAAGCACAATGAAAACTAGATTGGCTTCCTCTTTATTTAAAATTTTGAGATTTAGTCTAAAGTTACTTGTTATCTTTATTAACAAAAAGCTTATAAGGAATGCTAAAATGCTTATAATCTGAGAAACATACAAACTTACAATTCTAAAAATTTAGAATTATAATCTGAGAAACATACTAATTCACGCTCTTTATTTCCTTTTTGTTTTTGGCGGTCTCTGTCCAAAGATGTTTTTGTGACACGTTGCAATATGAATAGTAACTATTTATAACATTTGTAATTCTAAAAATGATATATAATTACAGTTTTCAACATGGGTTGGTAATACGAATAAAAGATTGCAACTTGTCACAAAAATATCTTCAGAGAAAGACGGCAAAAACAAAAATGAAATAAAAAACGCGAATTAGTTTGTTGTGGGGATGAGGCCCACCATTTCTCCGTTCTAGTAACCCTATCTTTCTTCTCTCTGAGTTTTACAGTCATTTTTCAGATTCTCAAAAATTCAAATCTCTCACTCTCTGTCTCTGTGAGAAGACGGCGATGGCGATTCCATTTGTTCACGCAAACCCATGGTGTATGGAGATGCGACTAAATACCGTGTGAGCTTAATCGATGAAGTTGTGATCAAAGTTACAGCGATGAACTCGTTGTGATGATCTCTTTTGATTAAGAGTTTTACGGTTAGTGTAGTGCTTAAATGAAATGATCTCTTTTGGTTAAGTATTTTACACATTCACAACTACGTCAATGCACAGTCATTTGGAGAAGAGGAGGAGAGATTTACGGACTTGGCCCATATGAGGTGTGGAATGAGTTTGCTATATGCTCCGGTCTTAAAAAAGTTTTGAATTCTTTTCTTTTATATAAAATGTGTGAATTCAAAAACCTATAATTCGTGAACTATATAATTTTTGCGTATTTTTATTTTATTTAATGATAAACAATAATATATAACTATACATTCAAAAAGGTAACTATATAAAATGTAATAAATTACAATTTTGGACATATAATTTGGGTTGAATGTGCATAAAACATTTGGCTAGAATGATTTATTTTGTTTTCTGCACTTTCAATCACATAGATTTTATAAATGTCATGGATACACATTATTTTGAAGTTATGTTTTATGAGTAAAAAAAGAGAGAATTTATCTCTCAATAACATTACAAATAGTTAGAATTAGAGAATCAATAATTACTAAAAAATTTGAATAACAAGAGATTTTAGAAATCTCAAACCAATAACAAGGGATTTTACTAATATTGTTAATTGATAGACCATGAATTTTACCTATTAGCTATGGTTTATAAGTGTTTTATTTGGAGCTATTTGGAGATCTTTTGAGCTTTGCTGGAAATAGGAGATGGTCGACGGTCACCAAGAAATATCGACCGACGGTTACCAGCAAATATCGATCGATGTTGAGCTCTTCTCATCGATTGACGGCGAAGCCACCCGAGAGTTAGTGACAAATTAGAAGATTTCAAGTTTCACAAAAGTTTCAATAATTACATCTTAAGTCCGTGGCCGCATGTTAGGCTATTTATTAGGGTTTTGTATCATTTTAGAGGCAGACTTGCCTAGAGACCTTTTAGACCTAATTTGGAGGAAGCAAGAGGCCACCATTGAAAGGAGAGAGCTTAGGATTGGAGTGATAGATCAATACTGCAAAACAGAGAAGATCTTGAACTCCCTTGCTTTCACTTATTTTGTTGCTTACTTTTATTGTTTATTTTATTTAAGTATTATTCAGACCATCATAACTATGTGTTTCATGAATATGTCTGAGTAGTCCTTATTGTTAGATTTAGGTTTCTCAATACGTTGATAAATGTATTACTGACACAGACAATTGTTAGGGTGTTTAAAAATATAGTTCTTCATCTAGTTGTGCTTAAAGCTAAGTTTAGGATTGGTCACCTTTGAAACTTAGATCTTAGGATTAATTGAGATCAAGCCATTGCTTAACTCAATACCTGAAAATAAACTAGTATGATCAAACTGACTAGATACAGACGAGAGTTGATCTAGTGAGTTAGAGAATATAAATCAAACCTATCCATAAAGCTTTTTGAAAGGTGTATCGATCGATATTCGTAACGAATCATCGATCGACACTTTCTCGTGATTAACATACGAGAGTTGAAATCCGAGATCCAGATTAGATAATAAGATTGATTATATCTTAGTTTGAATTCAAGAACAATTAATATCAATAAACCCCTAAAAACCCAATTTAAGTTTTACTTGTCATACCTGAGAAGATACTTGAATCTAGCTATTCTCCCAACTGTTAACAACCTCAAAATAAATCAATCGAGCAATAAACTTGCTCACCAATGCATTTACTGCTTTAAAACTTATAAACCAATTAATCTAGATTTATTTCAAGACCATAATCTATTGTGTAATCCTAAAGTCTATGTGGAATCGATCCCTAAGTACTACATCCGAACCTCTTATTTGAGAGAGTAATTTACTACTTAGGACAATTTGAGTGATATCATCGGCCCGCTTCGTCACCGTCGATTCCCGCAACCAAGCCTAATGAACTAATAACAATGAAATATCAAAATATGAGGAATTGATGAGAACTCATTTGCTAGTAACCCCCAAAGTGTCTGAGGTAGCTGATTAAGGCAATACATGTGATCTGATACGTGTTAACCAGCTTTGATTTCATATCATTTTTGTTGGGCTTGTTAGTGAATTTTTTTTTTTTTTTTTGAATCTTTGACTTCCAAAAGTTTTATAATGTAGCCCATTTTCTGGACTTCAAAGAATGAAATCAAATTGGCGCCACAAAAGTAAAATAAAAGAACCAAGTCAATGGACAAGATAAGTGTGCAACTGGGTTGCAGGCAAAAAAAATAAACATTATAAATAAACATTTATAAATCTTGCAAGTGGTAAATAAGAAAACAAGTTATAAATTTGAGCTTAGTGATAATTATTTTTGTAAATCCATTATCTTCTTCAACTCTCTTTTAGTTTCTCCCTCCCATGGATTCTTCCTCTCCGACTCAAATCAAAACATACCATGTTTACCCGAGCTTTTGCGCCCCAGATGTTGGTAGATCATTTTTCAGTCATTTACGCTCATGCTTTGCAAGCAAAGGGATCACGATGTTCAATGATCATGGGATCGAGAGAGGCCATACGATCGGACCTGAGGTCGTACGAGCGATTAGAGATTCCCAAGTCTCGATAGTCGTGCTCTCGAATAATTACCCTTCTTCCAGCTGGTGTTTAGATGAACTTGTTGAAATCTTGAAGTTCAGCGAAGTTTCGAGGCAGATGGTGATGCCGATTTATTACAACATTGATCCATCCGATGTACGGAAACAAAGTGGATCTTTTGGAAGCGCGTTCATGAAAACTTGCGAAGGTCAACCTGAGGAAGTGAAGCAGAGATGGAGCAAAGCTTTGACTTATATTGCAAGTATCGCGGGAGTAGATTCTCGGATTTGGTATGAGTTAGTGCTTGTATCTTTTTTCTTACACAATGCTTTAGTGGTAGACTTTTTTTCCCCCGTCATTTAGACCCAGCAACGTGATGTTTGTTGTTTGCTTTTTGTTAGGGACAACGAATCAGCTATGATCCAAAACATTGCCACATATGTTTCAAATACACTATCAAGGGGTTTCGATGGGATGGTGGGACTTAAAACTCACTTGGAAAAACTGGAGAGTTTGTTATCCTTAGAGTGCAGTGACGTGAAGATGATTGGAATTTGGGGTCCTGCGGGAATTGGTAAGACTACCATTGCTAGAGCTTTGTTCAACAAATTCTCTACCAGATTTCCATTTAAATGCTTTATGGGGAACCTCGAGGGAGATAATAAGAATGATGGCGTTGATGGCTATGATTTGAAGTTGCGTTTGCAGAACCAACTTCTTTCCAAGATTTTGAACCAAAAGGATTTGAGGGTACGTCATTTAGGTGCAATAAAAGAATGGCTACAAGATCAAAAAGTGTTTATCATTCTTGATGGTGTATATGATCTAGCGGAATTAGAGGCATTGGCTAAAGACGTTTCTTGGTTTGGTTACGGAAGTCGGATCATCGTTACCACAGAAGATAAATACATCTTGAGGGCACATGGGATTAGCGATATATACTATGTGGATTTTCCATCGGAAAAAGAAGCTATTGAAATCTTATGTCTAAGTGCTTTCAGACAAAGTTTTGCAATAGATGGTTTTGAAGAGCTTGCAAGTAGAGCAGCAAATCTGTGTGGTAATCTTCCATTAGGCCTTTCTGTTGTGGGTTCATCTTTGCGCCTGAAGAGCAAGCACGAGTGGGAGCTTCAGTTATGTTGGATGAAAGCTAGTCTTGATAAAAAGATTGAGAACGTATTAAGAATGGGATATGACAGATTAATGAGGAAAGATCAATCGTTATTCATTCAAATTGCATGTTTTTTCAACAATGAAGCCGTTGACTATGTGACAACCATGCTCGCTAACAAGAATTTGGATGTCAGAAGTGGGTTGAAGACCCTAGCCGATAAATCTCTCGTGCAAATATCTACCAATGGACGGATAGTGATGCACGCTCTACTGCAACAATTGGGTAGACAACTAGTTCTCAAACAATTTAAACAGTTAAAATGAATGTTTAATATAATTTTGTATCATATAAAAATATACATATTAGTTAAATATTGTACATGTTAATGTATTTGAATACTAAATAGACTATAAAGCTACCAATATTTGCTTTGATTAAGGATATTTGCTTGCTTTGATTACTGTTGAATGAACTATGTAAATTAAATTGGTTGGTAAGCTGTTAGTACAAAACTATATGTCATGTCTTGGGATTTTTGCTCTTATACGATCTTTCTTTTGAGGTTGAGACGTTCATCGGGTTTAGTTGTACGTGGTTGTTATTTTGGTTAAATTATTTAAAGTAGTTTTCTTTTCATGATTATATACATGCATGTTTCCTTTTTCTTTACTTGGCCAAATATTGGAAATTATAAATATACTCTACCACTAAAAATATTTCTATGTATATATAATTTTTTTTTAAAATATTATTCAATGTTTATTCCACCTTGATTAGGACAATAAGTTGAACATATCTTAGACCACAAATCATAAATATTCTCAGTCTTATACATTTTGTTATTCAAGTTATTGTTACTTTTATTTCTTTTTATACATTTCTCTTAATATTTATGTATGCATCCATAATATTTTTTTAAAAGGATTTTTCATTAACTAATGTATTTATTGTAGTTTTAAATATATTATAGTTTTCGTGCACTTGATTAAATTTTTTTAGCGTCGGTGGTATTTGAAGTGGTAGAGAACCTGAATGGATATTTACTTTCATAAAGTTTTTGGTGTATGTTTAAAAATAAAAATTTGTAAAGACTTTTAAATCATATGAATATAATATTCAACAAACTAATTTTGACTGTTTATATAATTAAAATTATGACGTAGGTAATTGCAAATTTGCTGAACTCATAGATTCATTGCTACTTTATAAATTATCATATGATGAGGTACATAGGGTAAAGATTTATTTGATGATAATATAACGTCCATATCGTAATGTGTGTGTTTTTTTTATGTACTATGTATTAAGAAATAATTAACACATTCAATAATATTAAAGAGTAAAAATCCCTGTCAATTGTTCATAGTATAAGCCCAAGATTAAACTCAAGCCCAGCCAAAGAAATAAAACTCAGTACCGATAAACTCAAGTGATGCGCCGTGTTTCACAGAAGACGAACACGTGTCGGCCTATCAGTGAGTGACTTTCCACGTGGATAGCTTAGGAGGGAGGAAACCCTCTTTTATATATATAGATACCCATCAATTGAAGGTGTCATACAACCGCTGGTGCATTCATTCATTGCGTCTACCTGAAGAAATGCGGAAATGCTGCTTCCGACTTACTGATCTACCAAGGACTCATTATCATGCTATATTGTGAACGGTGTATTTCTTTTCATTGTTTGTGTGTTTTCTTTCTTTCAAATATTTCCTATATTTGAAATTCCCAATTACTGAATCGACTGTTATTTTCTCTTAGATCATTTACTCTTCTGCATCCGTCAGATGTGCAATTTAATTTACGACTACTCTTCTGTCGATATTGAAGTAAATCTCGTCCCGTATATCTAAAGAAAAAATGACTGCCAACTACACGAATGAAACATAACATATCTAGACAAAATTATAGATTAAAAACTACACTAACTATATGAGTCACCAATCACTTGTTATGTTGCTAATTCTATTAATTTTTTTTTTTGATAACCGTAGAGTTTCCAAAGGTTTTCTATGCCTAAAATTAATCCCACGATGGATGACCACTGCTACTAGAACCCATGATTAATATTTTTGATAGCTTAAAGATGTCAAACTTGAAATCAGACAACTTTTAATGATATTTTGACATATTCTTGAATATATAACATTGAATACTTGATATATGTATTTTTTTTCTTTTGGTTTTTGATCTTCTGTATGTATGTTATGGTCAGTTTCTTAAATCATGATTGGTTGACTTTTTATCAAATGTTACTGAATTCACATCCAACATTTTCAGTTGAAATATGTTAGCAATATAGCACATAATGACTCATGGATATTGTTATATATGTAATTCATATAATCCATGTAATTTTCAATATATTAACTTTGCTCAGATGTGTAGCCATGTTGTATCCGTTCGTATAGTTGACCAGATTGCTACTTTATTTGATATTGCGTTGGTTCCACATTATATAACGAAATATCCCCTCTTGGTTTTTTAATTTAATAATTCATTATATAAGGCAAGTTGAAGTTAGACGCATTCCGTTGAAGTGACCAACATGTTTTTGCGATATAGATATTACTTGGTCTTAGTCTTTAACCTTTTCGACTGCTACTTGTCAATTTGTCATTGTCTCTGTTTATAGATTTTGTACTGTTTTTTAAGGCTTGCTGAAAAAGTCAACGAAGTGAAACTTCGTGGAATGATTCGTTGTTCAACGCTTTAAAGTCTCTTGCATTTCATTCAAAGCCCTTGTTCACTAAGCTGCATCATCGTCGTCATACTGCAATGAGTCTTCCTTCTTCTTCTTCTTCTTCCTCAAAGCGCCAATTCGACGTGTTTTTGAGCTTCAGAGGCGCCGACACACGTCATAATTTCACCGATCATTTACGTCGATCAGTCCCTACACCGGAAAGGTATCGATGCTTTCTTTGATGAGAAACTCAGGCGAGGCCAGGACCTCTCGGTTCTCTTTGACAGGATTGAGCAATCGAAGATGTCGATTGTTGTCTTCTCGGAGAACTACGCCAACTCAACCTGGTGCTTGGATGAACTCTGGAAGATTCTGCAGTGCAGCAAAAAGTCGGGTCATGGTGTTATACCCATCTTCTACAAAGTGAAGAAATCTGATGTGGAAAATCAGAAAGGGAGTTTTGGAGCTCCTTTTCAGACCCCTAAGGAGTGCTTCAAAGGGGATGAGCACAAGATCGGGGCATGGAAGGCATCTCTGAGAACTGCTTCCAATATTATTGGCTTTGTATATCCTGAGGCCAGGTACTAGCAAATCTAAACTTTCCTCTCTTTGGATTTGGAGATCACATTTTTACCCTGAAATAGCAAAAAACTGTTGTTAATATTGCATCTTGGTTTTGAATGCCACATGATTAGGTGGGGCAATGGGTGTCTCACCTATTCCCTTGAACCATGCCTATACAAAACGATGTCTTTGTTGAAAACAAAAATGGTAATGCATAAACATTAGCATAAATAGATTAGAAGTTAAAACCAAAACACAACACAGAGTATTTACACTTAATAGAAAAGAGGAGAAGAAACGTGAAATACCAAAAGAACAAAAGCAGAAAAGCCTTGACTTTAAACTCAGAGTATGTGTTCTTAGGTTTGTAGTTCGGTTTAATAGTCTAATCTAGCAATTTTTGTAAACCAATTCAATTTGACTCAAAATCAGTAGGACGCGGTTTATGCACCTTAAGGCATATTCCAATATTTTTCAAAACCAAAATTGAAATATTATACATCGAGCCAGAATGTGATACAGGAAAAGAGAGAATGAGAGATATCAATAATGCCATGCTAACAGCAACACATCATCAAAGAGTTGAAAAAAAATGTGGAAGCATATAAAAAAGTCCGAAATAGTTTGTTAGCTTTGTTCTTCCTTCATTCTCAATGTTTTGTGGAAACCTTGTGGTTACTCATGAATAGATAGGGCGAATCTCATATTTTGGAGGCTTAAAACAATTTTTTAAAAAGTTTAATAACTTTTTTTCTTCATTAATTTAGAAGCTTTGTCTATATGAAAAATCTCCAAAAATTTCAAGGAGTAAATCTAATGATTCATTGGATTATGTCCAAATCCGGTTTTGTCAATAGCTGAGAATCTTATTCTTCCTTTTAGATTCTAGTTATTGACAAAGACGGTTGATTTAGGCTGTGACTTTAGATTTTTAACTGTAGAGATTTTGGATTTAAAAACTTTAACTAGTAGTAAAAGCTATAAAATGAGATTTGTTATTTTATACATGAATATTTGTTATTATAAATAAAATTTATGTTATTTCAGTAATTTTATTTTTAATTATACGACACTTTATATATGCATTATGTTACAAATTTTATCAAATTTTAAATATAAGTTAATAATTATTTTAAAAATAAAATTATAGATATTAATAATAAAAATTTGAAAAATGGTAGGCAATATGGATCTTAAAATAACAAGTAAAAAAGGTAGATGATTGATTCATAAAAAGTTTTTCATAATATATTTAATATGGATTTGTATAAAGATTATAATGATGATGAGAGAAGAAAATCATTTTTTTAAAATAAAAAATAATATTTTGTTTTCAAAGCCTTGTTTACCATGCTTTAGGGAAAGCAAGAAAAAAAAATGGAGAGAGAAATGAATAATTGGCTTTGAGAACTTTAGAGAGATTAATGTTAAAAAAACTTGATTGGAGAAAAAAAAGGCTGCGAGGGCTGTCAAACCTTCTAAAACCTTGAAAGTCATAACACCAATAGCACCCATAGTTTCCCTGTAGCAAAGATCAGAACTGTTAATGTAAAATAGACGAGCTACACAAACTAGAACACACAGTAACATATGGATAATTCTTTCCAAGAAATTCGACTAGATTAATCCTTTTAAAAGCAACTACAAGTTCTTTCTAAAATCAATCTTTCAATCAAGCTCAAGACAAACTTTGACTTGTTGACTAGTCTCACACGTTCACAGACCTATAACAGTCTCTGAACAGCTTAAGCTCTTAACCCCTAGATGTTTTGTATCTCCTTCTCCGGACGTACAAAACTCTCTCTTGCTAAAAGCTCTCTCTGTGTGTTAACCGGCAACACACGTCCAAAACCTCTTTATATATTGCAGAGGGAACCCTAGACCTAAAGATCTATCTAATGGAAACTTTCCATATTTTGTCCTTCAACGAATAAGTCAATCTCCCTTTTTTCTTTCGGTCGATTGCTTCTTCTTCAAGACTTCATTTTATCTGACACTTCATTAAATCTTCTTTTAATGCTTCTTCTCTGACACGTGCATCTGGCTACTCATTCATCTCATATAGTAGTTCATTCAGCTCTGCTACATCTCCGTCTTGACCATACATCTTCAAGAACATGTTCAACTATCTTATTGTCTTATTGCAATCTTTCAATAAAGTGTCCTAAAGCTAGTTATCTTCATCGAACCAAACATATGTGAAAGCTAGTCCTATTACAGTCTAGCGACCAGAATATATGTTGAACATTTTGTCTTCAACTACTCTTTCAGCGTGTTCAATTTCTTTAAACTTTACCAACTTTTGCGCCATTGGCAGTTCGGAGACTAAGTTTCTCGATGAAATCACCAAGGAGACTATGAGGATGCTGAATCGTGTGTCTCCATGTAAAACCCAAGACTTTCCTGGCATTGAACCACGTTCAAAGGAACTAGAGGAGCTATTGATGTTTGATAATGATAGATGTGTCCGTACCATCGGAGTTCTTGGCATGGCTGGTATCGGCAAAACACTGGTTGCTGACATTGACAAGGAACTGGAATGGTATCAGCTGTGTCATCTGCGGGAGAACCTCCTCTGTAAACTATTGGATGTAGCAAGTTTGGATGAAAGAGCGTACAGTTGGGAAAACTATCTTCGGAACAAGAAGTTGTTTATCGTGCTTGATAATGTGACGGATAAAAAACAGATAGATGTTCTCATCGGAGAGAAATCATTGTACCGGCAAGGAACAAGGATTGTTATAATAACCAGAGACAAGAAGCTGTTGCAGAACCAAGCAGATGCAACATATGTAGTCCCGAGATTAAATGACAGGGAAGCTATGGAGCTTTTCTGCCTGAAAGCATTCCCTGGCAACCTCTTCCCCCCGGAAGAGTTTATGGACTTATCATACAGTTTTGTAGACTATTCTAAAGGACATCCGTTAGCGTTGACGTTATTAGGATCCGATCTACTTGGGAACGATAAAACATACTGGTCGGAGAAATGGAAGAGCTTAAAGGTAATGCCAGACAAGGAGATTCAGAAAGTGCTAGAAAAGAGTTATGAAAAACTAGATGATAAACAGAAGAGCATATTTCTGGACATAGCATGTTTTTTCAGGTCGGAAGAAAGAGATTTCGTTTCGAGCATCCTCAAATCAGATCGTGTCAATGCTGCAGCTGTGATGAGAGAGCTTGAAGATAAATGCTTTGTAACTATTTCTTATAATAGGCTTGAGATGCATGATCTATTGCATACAATGGGAAAGAAATTGGATATGAATCATCCGTCAAAATGATTGGCAAACGTAGTAGGTTGTGGAACCACAAAGATATTCGTCAGGTCCTGGAGAGGAACACGGTAAGCTACATGTTTCCATTACTTCTCTACATTTGATATATATGGTTGGTTCATGTATTGGTTTCTGCTAAAGTTTACATGTTCCTGAATCATTATTTTTTTCTTGCTACCAGGGCACTCACTGACTGTGTTAGAGGCATCTTCTTAAACATGTCTAATGTTGAGACGATCAAGCTTAGTCCTGCTGCTTTCAAGAGGATGTCAAGTCTCAAATTCCTGAAATTCCACAATTCTCATTGTTCTCGGTGGTGTGACAATGACCATAAGTTTCAGTTCTGTGAAGGGCTTGAGCACTTTCCAGATGCGCTTGTGTATCTTCACTGGCAGGGGTATCCTTACGATCACCTTCCATCAGACTTTAATCCGGAGGAACTTGTCTACTTAAATCTGCGTTATAGCTACATTAAAGAACTGTGGAAAGAGGAACAGGTACATGCTCAGCTAGTTTTTCTTCATCTGAAAACATTATTCTTTGGTTTTCTACTGATTGGTTATTTAATCATTGTCTCCATATCACAGAATACAGAAAATCTAAGATGGGTCGACCTGAGCCAGTCAAAAAGCTTGCTGAGTTTATCAGGTTTGTCCAAGGCCAAAAATCTTGAAAGACTGGACCTCGAAGGCTGTACGAGTTTGGCTGTGTTGAGCTCATCAATCAAACAGATGAACAAACTTATTTACCTGAACCTTCGAGAGTGCACAAGCCTTGAGAGTCTCCCGGAGGGAATCAACTTAAAATCTTTGAAGACTCTGATTCTCAGTGGCTGCTCAAACCTTCAGGAGTTTCATGTTATATCAGAAAACATCGAATCACTTTATTTGGAAGGCTCAGCAATTGAACAAGTTGTTGAACACATCCAAAGTCTTGGCAGCCTTATATTGCTAAATCTCAAGAATTGTAAGAGGCTGAGGTACCTTCCCAACGATTTTTACAACCTGAAATCTCTTCAAGAACTGATTCTCTCTGGCTGTTCGGCGCTACAGAGTCTTCCATCCATCAAAGAGAAGATGGATTGCTTAGAGATTTTGCTTATGGACGGAACGTCCATCAAACAGACCCCCGAAACAAATTTCTTCAGAAACCTCAAAAAGTTCTCCTTCTGTGGATCTAGCATCGAAGATTCCACAGGGTTGGTATTGTTGCCTTTCTCAGGCAGCTCTAGTGTGTCGGACCTTTATCTCACGAACTGCAATATCAACAAATTGCCGGACAGCTTTAGTTCTTTACACTCACTGCGGTGTCTATGCTTAAGCAGAAATGACATTGAGACTCTACCTGAGAGTATTGAGAAACTTCATTGTCTGTTGGTCCTTGACTTGAAACATTGCCGCAGGCTCAATTCTCTCCCGGTGCTTCCATCTAATCTACAGTATGTAGATGCTCACGGGTGTGTTTCTCTTGAAAAAGTTGCAAAACCAGTGACGCTTCCACTAGTAACCGAGAGGATGCACACTACTTTCATATTCACGGATTGCTTCAAGCTGAGTCAAGCTGAACAGGAAGCTATTGTAGCTCAGGCCCAACTCAAGAGTCAGCTACTGGTGAGGACGTCTCTTCAACATAGTCATAAGGTTCATTTTCAATCTTACCCTGCTGTTTTAATGGGTGATAACCATGATATATAATTCACTCATGCTTATATGGTTTTCTTTTGTAAACCATTTCAGGGACTAGTTCTTGATCCTCTGGTGTCAATTTGTTTTCCTGGAAGTGAAATACCCTCATGGTTCTGCCATCAAAGAATGGGATCTTCGATTGAAACCGACCTTCTTCCACACTGGTGTAACAGTAAATTCATTGGAGCTTCCTTGTGTGTAGTTGTCTCATTCAAGGATTATGAAGGTCAGCATGCCAACCGTTTATCCGTAAGATGCAAGTGCAGTTTCAAAAATCAAAACGGTCAGTCTACCAGCTTTAGTTTCAGTCTTGGGGGATGGAACGAGTCGTGTGGATCATCGTCCCATGAGACACGCAAACTTGAAGCTGACCATGTGTTTATTAGTTATAACACATGTAATGTCCCAGTCTTCAAATGGAGTGAAGAGAGTAATAATAGATGCCATTCCACTAGTGCCTCATTTGAATTCTACATTAAAGATGAAACTGAAAGGAAACTAGAAGGCTTTAAGGTGATGAGGTGTGGAATGAGTTTGCTATATGCTCCAGATGAGAATGACCGTGGATTTCAGGGAATACGGGTTACAGACATTGTTGAGTATACATCGAGTAAGGCTTTTGTGCCCGTGCAAGGTCGGTCCCATTCACAGGTTGAAGAAAGAAGAAGGAATGGTACAATAAGAGATGAAATCCCCTTGTGAGTGTTTAATTACTCCATATGGAACGGACCAGCTGCCTCGGAGTTAAAGAAAGCTTTTAAAATTGCTATGATGGAGAAGGAGAAAGCTTTAGCAAGGTATCTTAACGCATCTCACCCTATGAACAATCAACCTCTCTTCTTTTTATTTATATGTTTTGGACTTGTATAAGCTATCGTTGTTTCAGTTGCTGTATGATCAAATCCCTTAGTTTCCTCGGAGTTAGCATACCACAACGATTTGTCCATGGCAAATAAAAGAAATTTGTTTTCCAACTCATGTGATGGTTTTGCTATATATAAGGCATGAGCAAGAGCTCTCTGCTTCCTAGTTAGTAGCTTTAGGTGATTCTTGATCCCAAGACTGAAGCTTCGAATAGTGAAGATACTTGAGATCAGTAAGATGCTTTGTAGATATAGAAAGTAGATTGTGTGAATATTCCTTTAGCTAATACCCTACTTGTATTGTAGTATATATACGATGTATTCTCCATCTAATAAGATCATTCAGTTGTCTACACTATATGCTCACCATTTTACTATAAGCAGTACTGTTTGCTTACGTTAATCATTTTAGTAAGATGTACTAATTAAAAATGTTGATTTTTGAGACTTCTACCTCTAATTAAGGTTCTCGGCAAATGTCAACCTCAATAAAAATCCCAACAGTCTAATTTTTGTTGGCTCTGCCGGTGGGTTTTTCTTTTACTTGTAGACTGATATTTAAGTCACCGTTAAGATTAACAAGAAATGATAAACACTGGTAACTGTAATTGATTTGTACAGGTAATTATGTAATACAACATACCCATTGCATTGACTCTTCTCAAAGGAAGCTTATGGTTAAATGCCATACAAAATAGTGGTATTTCTAAAGATTGTGCTTCATTTAAACATTTACAAATTTATTATAGTTTCCCTTTGATTGTAGTGAATTCGTTATCTAAGCTTGTTCACATGAATAGAAAACATATCAATTATAAACAAACATCATTCGTTAACAAACAGCTTATAAAACAGTGATTCACATTAGCATAATCCGGTAAACAAATGTGGATTCGTAGAATGATTCCATCATTCATACTTTGATAAGGTGGTTGTGAGATACAGACTTTCATAAAGGAAAAAGAATGACTCGGAAATACTTTAAAGATAAAGATATTTTGGGTCTATGAAAATTATTTAACCACAAATGGAACACAGTTAATGACTAGACAGCATAGTTAGAAGGGTACGGTTGAGCTCCAGTATTGTAACCTTGATTGGCTTGTGGTGCGGTCGGGTAGGCCGTTGGCATTGCTGGTCCACCAACATTAGTTATCCCTTGATGTCGACCCATGTAGAAGCATCCTACACAACCAACGATGGCTAGAAACACCATGAATATGAACAATGGTAGTGAGAAATACACAATGATCATCGCTTAAAAATCTCTGTTTTTTCGTTAAACCGAGAGAAAGAGAAATATATGAAGATCAGAAGAGGGAATGAAGAAGAATATGAAGAGAGTTTCATGTATTTATATACGGGAATGTTGTTGATGTGTTGCTACAAAGTCCAAGGTGACTTTTTAAAGGAAATGCAAGAAACATAAAATAGTAAGGATGAGCAAGTGTTCTTTATTAATTAGATAGAACATAGAAGGGGAATTTATGTATCAAAAGTCAGATGATCGATCAGATGAAAAAAATGAAATTAATAGGTTGATCAAATTTATTTATGAGTGCCGTTTTAACGCTACTACTTAATCATTAACATTTGTCATTTACTACTATGAGTTATTGAGTTTATTGAGTCTTAGAATTTTTGAACCATGCATTAACATTTCTCTCATTTGGTCGACTATTCATCTGGTGAAAACCGAGCTAGGCTAAGTCTATTGTGTGAAATTGATATAGTTGCATATAAATATTTTATCTTGATTTAAAATATTTTCCAAATTAAATAAATCCTGTAAACAAAATGTGAAGAAGTCAAGTCGTCTCGTATGA